>NW_025943504.1:13778-25919 GCF_000764305.2 Hyalella azteca | reverse complement strand
TGGTAACAACTTAACAAGTAACAACTAACATGTTGACACTAGTAACAGGCTGAGGTTGACAACATTACACCGAAATCTTTCGTACAGTTTTATTCTGTAATTTATATTATGTATGTATCATGCTGGTTTTTAAATAATATTTAATACCATTATGTAAAATCTAAAGGCTTTATCTATATATGTAGCGGTAGCGCTGTAGCGGCAAAATCTCGTATCGCTACTCAAATATGTAGCGGGCGCTACCGCTACCGCTACAATTGCTTAAATGTAGCGCCGCTACCGCTACTGAAAATGTAGCGTGCTACTGCCCACCTCTGCCTATGGGGCATCATGGCAAGGGATGTTTACCAAAATGAGCGCCATTTCCTATCTGTGTGTGACCTGAGCACGGCTGTCCTTCGTTCCTGGCATAAAATTCCTCAAAAGACTCTGGATTATTTGGTAAATTGCATGAGGAGAAAATGCATTGAGGTAATTAAGGCGAAAGGAGGTGTGATTGCCTATTAAAACGAGTGTATGGGATCCAGAAACGGAAAAACATACTTTGGTCTTATAACCATTTCCACCTAGGTTTTTCTAATTTCCATAATTTCTTCTCATATATCATGAGAAAAAATTTTTTTCGTATATCTTCGGAACCGTTTTTAAGCGTAGATTAACCTTGTGTTATTAGAATTCCGTATTTTTTGTGCAAGAAAAAATATTTAGAGAAAACTGGGTGGTCGAATAGCCATTTCCGCCATTGTACTAATCGTGTATGAAAATTAGAGCATGTAGCGGTAGCGGTAGCGCCCGCTACACCTAGAGCATGTAGCGGTAGCGGTAGCGCCCGCTACATTTCGAAGTAGCGCTGCCCATGGCTCTGCACGTCAAGTAATCCGTAAGTAACTCTCCGTAGTGGCGTACCGTACCTTTGCCCCAAATACCTCGATAAGAAAAAACACGTTCTCCCAATACCGTAACTAAAATCAAGTTGAGTTAGTGCGAGTAAGTCTCCGATTTTTATGTTATCTCCACATGTTGTTGAGATACTGCGAGTAACTTCAAGTTTTATGTCATCTCCACTGGTGCTTACAACGAACTTTAGTGTTCAGTGTTCCATATGCCGGCAGTAACTGACTGCTGGTCTTAGTTTGGTACTACCAAGCTGTCGTGTAGGTTAGGTTAGACCACTAACCTACACTTGCCACTTAATACTTAATGTAGGTTAGGTTTCTGTGACTTAATAAGTGGCCCATGTAACAAGTGTTTTTTTTGGATAGTTGTAGGTATACAATTATTTCACTGGATCACAATGGATATTAATGAATCCCTTCACTGGGAAAATCGTACTATCGTTAAGCTTTACCCCAAGCTTTCTGCAACACAATGACTTATAAAGATTCGCATGTTCATTTGCTCAGAAACAAGCTTCTCGAAAAATGGCATGCGCAGTTATACCTTACATGGATCATATTAAAAATAGTCGACTATTTCCAACAATTCTGTTCAATTAGAATATACAGAAAGACTATTCATAAAGACGAGTTATATATTTTAATATACAGCATCAGACTATTTGGAGAGTTTTTATGCGTAACCAAAGGCGTATCTATCGGTTGTGTGGACAAATTAGTATTTGAAGTGAAAACGCAGACGAATTGAATTGAAAGCAGCACAATTATTGAACAATGATGTAAATTATTCTATCTCATGCTCTACGCCACTGTATATAGATGAAAATTCAATCAAAAAAAATTTATTTAACTAATAATAGAATTTATTTCACTAATGGGCGCTCTCAAACAAACAAAAAAACGCCTACTACTGAAATGAATGATTATAAAAAGTTAGAATTGCGGTTTGCATGCGTGTCACGTTTTGTCGCCATAAAAAAAAAAGAATTTGAAGGGTTTCCATTGTGGCACCGAGCTCTCCTACTGCTCCATTGCAGTGAACGAAACTATCTGCAACAGCGCAATGCCTGAACGATCTTCTTTGATGTTTTCCTCGGAGGACTCACCGCTCACGCGAATATTGCCTAACTATCAATTAATTAAGTTTAGGGATACGAAGGTGAAGGATTAAAAGTATAACACTAAGCCATTCTTTGATCAAATTTGAAACTAATGTTATTAAAAATTTTCAAATGAAATTCTTTCCGGTTTGAAAAACTATGAAAAATGTATATTCGTTTTTGTTGTCCGAAACGAAATGGTGAGATGAGAAACAGGGTGTAGTGGTGGCGTGGCTGTGGCATCGGGTTGGGCGCAGTGTTGCCAGATGGGCCTTTTTCAGGCCAAATTTCGCAGATGTGGCCTTTTTTAAAGGCATTGGCCTGACAAAAATTAAATTGACCTTTTTATCCGTTTTGGGCCTTATTTATGAAAAGTGTAATTCCCGTTTTTTTTTCTGATAATTTGGTCCTTCAATTTTATTCATGCCCTGCGAATGGTTAGAACTACCTTTAATTTAAGAATTTCTTATTAATTTCAAATGAGGCCTTTTGTGGCCTTTTTTGTGAGCTAAATTGGCCTTTTTCACTCGGCTCCATCTGGCAACCCTGGACTTGGGCGCTCAGTTCAGTGCAGAAGTGGCGGTCGAAGCAGCAAGTCGTGAGGTGCGATCGGCGCTGCGTGAAACAGGTGTTCACATCCAAGATATTCCAAAGTTTGAAGCGTTATGCTTACTTTATCTATGCAGAACCTTGCTCGTGTAGGTCAGCGTGCGCTCGCTGCAGGTTTGTATTTCACATTTCGTTTAATTTTTTCTCAAAAGTTTTGCGTGCTTTTCCCGATTGTTGCTTGATGTAATTCTGCAGTCTTGGTCAATCGCCAGGAACTTACAGGAAGGAGAATATAACATTTGTACAGTTGTTCTTGTCTTACCCCATATTGTGCTATAGGTAATACCGTACTAGACGCTAGTGTAGGAATAGTAGAGAGATTCGAGGTAATAGTAGAGAGATTAGAGGTAATAGTAGAGAGGTTAGAGGTAATTCGGACTATATGGTATGCAGTCACACTTACAAATATCTCTTGTCATGAGCCTGATTGTCAGAGATGTTGTGTCGTGCAGCGTTGAGATAATCCTTATAATTAAACTTTTTTAAAGTGTATTGCCTATAATCGTGTTGAGTCATTGTTGACTACGGTCGGTTGCATTACTCTGATGTTTAGGTTTAGGTCGTCCAAAATTTTTCAATTGAGGCATCATTTTGCATTTCTGAGGCTGATTGTCAAATTTGCAGTGAATATGTAATATCTTCCAAACTAATTAGCACAGCTTTATATAACTTTGCACGTGCATTTATTATGACCTAATGGTGATGTTTAGGTCGTGATCATTTTCTCGATTTCGCCTTCGTTTCCAAGTCATGCTGTAAATTTCATTTAAATTTGTACCATAGGATAGAAGTATAGGATCGTGCGACAGCATAACGCGGAAACGAAAGATATATCGAATAGAATCATCACGACCTGAACATCACCGTGAGGTCCTACAAGTTGCTAAGTTTCATCGAGCTGCGTTCATTAGTTTGGGAGATGTTCTTTGCTCACTGAACTTTGGAGACCGAACCCCGGTCCGGCCGGATAAGTGTCCGAGAGGTCCTGCTATCCCATTCATCCAGCTGAACTTAATGCAGACTAGTCTTAAGTTGCTACAATGATTTATGAAGCGATCTAATTAAATTATAGCCACCAAGCAAAATTTCGTCATTCCAAGTCGCGCTGTTCATTTTCACATATTTCAATTGACACGTAAGAAGAATAACGCGTTCGTTGTTGCACCGGTATGATTAAATAGGGATTTTAAAGAATATTTTATGGAGAGAGAGACGTTTCCTATCGTCTCATATCTTTTAAAGTTGGGTGAATCGGAGTGATTTACTCCACCAATTTTATGTTACGTTCAGGTTCAGGTTCAAGATACCGGTATTCATTACTTATCGTTTGTCAGGTGGTCTGCCGAGTGGCATTTGATTTGGCACGTGAATAAGGTTCTCTTTTTTGGAAGCGTTACGGCAAAGAAAATACAAAGAGAGGGTTGTAATGAAACTTGCCTAGCTCCTTATCGAACCCGGTGGAAGTCTAGTAGCTTCTTCAAACTATCGCCAGTCATGAAAAGATCCGGTCAAATGACACGAGTTTAGATCTATGAACAAGGCACGAAAAGGAAAAGAATCGGCGACAGGCCACATCAGGCCTACACTTCAGAGCCGACATCACTATGTTATGTTATGTTATATGGTGTGCAGTTGCACTTACAAATATCTCTTGTCATAAGCCCGATTATCGGAAATGTTGCGTCGTGCAGCGTTGAGATATTCAATATAATTAAACTTTTTTAAAGTGTATTGCCTATAATCGTGTTGACTACGGTCGGTTGCATTACTCAGATGTTTAGGTGGTACAAAAATTTTCAAATGAGGCGTCATTCAGCATTTCTGAGGCTGCCTGTCAAATTTACAGTGAATATGTATTATCTTCCAAACTAATTAACACAGCTCTATATAACTTTGCACGTGCATTTATTATGACCTAATGGTGATGTTTAGGCAGTGATTATTTTCTCGATTTCGCCTTCGTTTCCAAGTTATGCTGTAAGTTTCATTTAAATCTGGACAATAGGATAGAAGAAGGTATTAGGCTCACTGCTATTTTGGACCATATGACATGATAACGTGGAAACGAAAGCTAAATCGAATAGAATCATCACGCCTAAACATCACCGTGAGGTCCTACAAGTTGGAAAGTTTCATCGAGCTGCGTTCATTAGTTTGGGAGATATTCCTGGCTCACTGAACTTTGGAGACCGAACGCGGGTTCGGCCGGTCCGAGAGGTCCGGCTATTCCATTCATCCAACTGAACTTCACGCAGACTAGTCTTAAGTTGCTACAATGATTTATGAAGCGATCAAATTTAATTATTGCCACTAAGCAAAATTTCGTCATTCCAAGTCGATGTTAATTTTCACATATTTCAATTGGCACGTAAGAAGAATATCCCGTTCGTTGTTGCACCGGTAGAGATAAACTATTTAACTCGACCATCGCGTTAACGCAAAATTTCTGCGCACTTCGAAGTCGAAATTATGAGCTTCGGCTATGATCGTTTCTTCGGTATCAAGTCAAAATTTTCCGCCAGTTAAATCTTTCCACAGTTGAATCTTTCCGCAGTTAAATCTTTCAGCCTGTTTGAAGCAATCTTTCCACAGTTAAATCTTTTCCCCATTTAAATCTATGTACCAGTTAAATCTTTCCCACATCTAAATTTTTTCACCATTTGAATCTTTCCGCCAGTCATATCTTTCCATTAGCGTTAAGGTTTAATGTTACTATAGAGTACCTGTATGCTTGTTTCTAAACATTTTCATCTTTGCAGAAGTGGAGTAACCCTTGACTTGTTGGACGTGCACTAGCTATTATAGGTTAGCGAACTTAATTAAGTGCAGGAAACAATGTCAGGCAGGCCCTAAGATTTGTACTAATATATAAGTTCCCTATCGCTATTATGGCCTGCACTATGAACATAAAAAGGTTGCCTACATTGCCAAGGAATAAATTATCCGCATAAATGTAGGAAAAAATGCGTTCACCAAAGCCTATTTCATAAACAATCACAGTTGCCTCCTAGGCTTCTAGTCAACTGTATATACTGTACTACACTGTGCAGTAGATACTGTGCAGTAGATGCTGTGCAGTAGTGGAGTAGGTACCGTGCAGTAGATATTGTGCAGTAGATATTGTGCAGTAGATACTGTGCAGGTATTGTGTTCGATAATGAGTTGCTACTATCAAATGTTATATACCAAGTGTAACAGCTTTAATCGTGTGAGGCTAAGTTTGGTGTAGCTCTAAAGGCACGCAGTTATTGTATTGAAATATTATAAAATATGTGACTTGACGCAGCAGCTTTGAGTCCTACAACGAGCTTGGTTCGGTGGGAGGCCTCTCTCATCCTTCCCTTGATCTTCTCAATAACCTGAGCTCTGTACACATGAACCGGTTAAATATCTGTACATGAACCGGTTAGCACCAGACATGGTGGGTTGCAGCACAGCTCTGCGCAGTTGCTCTGTGCGCATCAAGGCCATTGCTCTGTCCCCGGCCTTGACACGACGCGTCAGTATCCTGCACTTACCTCTGCCCCTCCCTGTACCTCCCTGCCATCAGTGTACCTCCCCGTACCTCCCTGCCACCAGTGTACATCCCTGTACCTCCCTGCCACCAGTGTACCTCCCTGCCACCAGTGTACCTCCNGCGAATAGAGATTAGAGAAGGATTTTGTGGTTCTCAACTAAAATTGTATTTTTAAGATTAGGATTAATAATTTTCGGATTAATCTTGAGGATTAGCGAGTATGCTCAGTGGACAAGCTACATCAGTGGTTCCCAAACTTTTGCAGGCAGGCGCCCCCCTGGCTCACAAGTGAATTCTTAGCGCCCCCCATCAGACACATAATATTCACATAATATTCCCTCCCCCCCACAAATGCACAAAAAACCCAGATTTTGAAAATTTTCAAAATTTTAAACTAGAAACCCAGGAGAGATGAAAAAATCAATATCGGGGTGGAAAAACCCATCGCTGAGTCGTGTGCTTCACGTGTTGTGTACAAATCATCAAACAAACGTTTTAACTTCTGACTTTGACTTCCGACTGCCGCCCCCCTACCGCCCCTTCTTCCTCACCGCCTTCCTAGTTCTTTCCACCGCCCCCAGGGGGGCGGTCCCGCCCACTTTGGGAACCACTATGCTACATCAACATGCGAATTGATAATGAATTATGTTCAGTCAAAACCTCGTAATCATCGAGAAAAGTGTCTCTTGAAAATCTTGTATCCGAATTTTCAAATTCAACAAAAAGTTTAATTTCTGATATAGTGAAAAAAATGAGGAAATACGACTTACTTTCTGATCTTCAACAAAATTTGCATTATTGAACAACTTTTTCCTGTCTAGGAATATGTTCCACAAACTATTTAACTTTAATAATGAAAGCAAAAGAAAATTTTTAAAGGCCTATTAAATATTTTTGAACAAAGTTTAATAATAAAAGCCAAAGGAAATTTTGTGTATTAAATATTTTTGGACCACATACTTTAGCGTGCGCTGTCATACCCATTAGAGTTTTTAGCTTCATTATTCGGTAGGCTTGCCAAAATTTTGCCAGTGTTTTTATTGAGGAAATTCAGGAGTTCCGAGCCTGCTTTGGATGACCCTTGGAAGCCCTTCAGCCATCGAGTGTGCATAGAACTCGAGAAGAATTCAGCCTCTCTCTTCTGATGCGAATTGCGCGGCGGCTCGAGGGAATTTCTTCAATTTATGGAAAATTTTATGGCGATATTGTGTGAATTCTTTTAGTTCGAGTAACCGTACTAGGAAAACGCGTATTTTTGTTTTGATTAATGGTACCATAGTATCAGGAAAGAATGTTATTATTACTTTTTGAGACACCATTTACAGACATGATTATTATATAAACTTTTATTCTCCAAACTTTTTAAATTAGTGTTTAATATTAAAAAGGCAATATAAATTTTCGAATAAATAAATTTTTCAAAATATGTATTGCGCAATTTAAGAAATTCTTGGGCTTTAATATAAATTTTGCTTATAGAAAAGGTAAAAACACACCGGCATTGAGAACAGAGTTGCTGGTTCACCCGACGGAGAATTTGGACGAAGGCAGCAGTTGGTATGTGGTATGGAAAATCTCTGTTATGGGATCACAAATTGTATCTGAAACACTCCCAGAAAGCGACACGTGGCAGCATGGAAGCAATGTTTAATTATGCTTAATTGGACACCGAATATACTGTATGTACCGACATGCAGTGACACGCATGTCGCACTTAATTACTCGTCGCTTGTTACTGAAAACCATAGAATAACTGTTAGAACTTCGATCTGTAGGGTTAGAATAACACATAATCGCTATATTTTGATACTTCTAAGCTGTTTAAATCGCGATACAGAGACATCATTCAGTTTTGTTTATAGACTAGATCGTTCCTATTGAAGGCCGGCGACTCAAGTGCTATCGTTATCGGCACGGTACACGTAGTTCGCCACCTCATTCAGTGGAAGAGATACAATACATATAAGGTTCTCAATGTAACACATGATGTTTTGAAACACAAGACTGTCAACACAACAATTTTTCTAACGTAAATGTCACTCAAGACGCCACAGCACTTGCATCATCGGCCTCAAATATAAACGATCTATTATATAAACAAAACTGCACTGCAACTCCCTATACCGAGATCGAAAGAACTTAGTAGTAATAATGTGCTAATAGAACCTTACAAATCATGCTTCTATGATGTACAATGCGGTTTTAGTAACGAGCGGCAAGTTAAGCTAGTGTCTATTGAGTTGCAACTTATGTCGTGTACGGTAGATTTTTTCCATCGGGGCGGTTATAATAAGAAAAAATATGGGACGTTAATTTGCATAATATGGCTTCAGGTATAATGTATTTTTAGCATCGCTCTTCTGCGATGCATTTGCTTTCTCAGCAAATGATTCATCGCATTATCCAATCTGCCGCCACTGATGCCTCTTTTTACTTGCTGGTCAATTATTAAATAAATGTAAGGACTTTTTTTACAACTAGTGCAGAAAATTTACCGGTATATGATTGTATTTGTAATCTTTTGTTTTAAATAAAATCAGTTAAAAGGGCTATGTTGTCTTCGCGGCACTTAATGAAAGGTTGTTTTAATTGTTGCGTTGTGTTCGTAATGTTTAGATTGATTTAAAGATTGTTTAGATAACGTTGATCTTCAATCGTTATTGACGCGATAACGGAATTTGAGCTTCAACAATTTTCTATTACCCTTCATTTTAATCGAGTCATCGACGCTTTTTCTCATTTGACTTCTTAATTACCCAGCAATTATGCCAGCTGTGTTTAAATGTTCGAGTATGTAAATGTCTGTACCTCGCTTTATCCATTTAAATGGTAGTGCTATCAACTTGATTAGTCTCATCCATATTAATATCTATACTAACATGCTTGTATTTATTTGAAAGCTAAAAATAGGTTTGAACAAACGCACTCGTTTATGGTCAGCTGCTGCAAGCTTCCTCGAGTGTATTTGATAAATTACTTATAAAACTTACTGCTTTGGATGGATTATTAAACCACTTATTAAATAACTTATAAAACTTGCTCTTCTGGATGGATTATTAAACCACTTATTAAATAACTCGAGGAACCTTACTATTTTTGATGGATTACTAAATCACTTATTAATTTACTCATGAAACACGTTTTTGGATGCAACTGAAAATTAATCTAAATATCACAAGCGTTTTTAGCATAAAAGTTCAAACTCTTCACTAACAACTATTGTGCAAGCAATCAACTGTTGGTCTAGATTAATGATCATCATAGAATCTAAATCGGGGGGATGTTATACATTCATGACAAAGAAAAAAATAAGAGTTAAATTATTTATTCAAATTATAGATTAATTTATTCAATAATAATATTCATTATTTCAATGCAAATTATTCGGTACTGAATGCAAACTTATTTTTTTCCTTATTGTTATTCTGAATAATAATAATAATTTATTAGAATTTCATTATTGTTCTAATTAATAATAATAATTAATTAGAAATTTATTATTATTCTAAATAATAATAATAATTTATTAGAATTTCATTATTGTTCTAATTAATAATAATAATTAATTAGAAATTTATTATTATTCTAAATAATAATAATAATTCATAATTGGTCACTAACCCTGCCAGGGGCGGCGCCCTTGAGCAGCAGCAGCGCCCCGGCAGCGGCAGCGGCGCCCCTGGTGCCCGGGGAGCCCGCGCAGCCCGTCGTGAGGACGGACATCCCGGGCCCCAACTCCCGGGCCTACCTGCAGCAGCTGAGCAGGATAACGGTCAGTACCTGCAGTACCAGGTGCCCTGCAGACGTACCAGGTGCCCTGCAGACGTACCAGGTGCCCTGCAGACGTACCAGGTGCCCTGCAGACGTACCAGGTGCTCAGCACACGGTTTTCTCAGCTCTGTCACGCGGTTTTCTACCCCTAATTTGTTGTCGTTCCATCCTGTCTATAATTGCTTAACCTAGCTCAGTCCCTTCTATACAACACAACTATTTCCAATATTATTGTATAAAATAGTCAGAATTATCTACGCTTTATCCATCCCACGATAAAATAAATTTGAGTGACACTTATCAATTTTAAAATTTTTTGAACTCTTCTTTATTGATTTTCTCCGACAAGGTTTATAATATAAGCGGAAAAAACCCGCCTTCTTCTACATCTAATGTACAATCTCATTATCAATGTACTGCTTTACCTATAGTCCCGTATGATTTATCACGAAGTTCTGACTTCCTATTTTCGTGTGCAGCCGTGCCATGGGGTGCAGGTGTTACGAATGCGTTATCCATATTATGCACGACTTCTGACGAAGTTGTGACTTATATTCGTGTGCAGCCGTGCCAGACGGTGCAAGTATTCGTAGACTACGAACACTTTATTTGTATTTTGCACGACTCCTCACGCAGTTCTCACTAATATTCGTGTGCAGCCGTGCCAGACGGTGCAAGTATTCGTAGACTACGAACACTTTATTTGTATTTTGCACGACTCCTNAGGATAACGGTCAGTACCTGCAGCAGCTGCAGCAGGATAACGGTCAGTACCTAGAGCAGCTGAGCAGGATAACGGTCAGTACCTGCAGCAGCTGCAGCAGGATAACGGTCAGTACCTAGAGCAGCTGAGCAGGATAACGGTCAGTACCTGCAGCAGCTGCAGCAGGATAACGGTCAGTACCTGCAGCAGCTGCAGCAGGATAACGGTCAGTACCTGCAGCAGCTGCAGCAGTACTTGACTTTGCGTGTACTTAACTTTACGTGTACTTAACTCTGCATGTACTTGACTTTACTTGTACGTGACTTTGCATGTACTTAACTTTACGTGTACTTAACTTTGCATGTACTTGACTTTACTTGTACGTGACTTTGCATGTACTTAACTTTACGTGTACTTGACTTTACGTGTACTTAACTTTGCATGTACTTGACTTTACGTGTAGTACTTAGCTTTACGTGTACTTGACTTTACGTGTACTTAACTTTACCTGCACTTGACTTTACCTGTACTTGACTTTACGTGTAGGTACTAAACTTAACCTGCACTTGACTTTACCTGTACGTGACTTTATATGTACTTGACGCAGTATTTTCGTATTACTTAAAATCCTTATCGTTCCCGCGTAAAAAAAAGTGTGACAACTACTTGAAAATTTTCCGAACTGTTGTCTATTGATTTTTTTTCGACAAGGTTTATAATATAAGCGGGAAAATCACACCTTAGTCTACATACAATTTGGAATCCCATTATCAATGTACTGCTTTGCTTATAGTTCCGTATGATTTATCATAATGTTGTGACTTATATTCGTGTGCAGCCGTGCCATGGGGTGCAGGTATTCGTAGACTACGACAAAAGTGTAGGCAACTACCAAGTAGACGCGGACGGCAACGTGCTGCTGGACGCCTTCACGCAGATCTCCTTTGATATGTGTCTCGATGTTGTAGAATGATATTTGTGGGAGGAGATAGATTTTCTAAAGTACCCCTTTTTAGCCGTTTTCGAGAAATTCATATGGGCAAAATGTTTTTCTTTTTACATTTTACGTATGTATGTGAAGTTTCATGACAATCGGATGATAACTGTAGAAGTTTCCCGTAGGGGTAGCCGATCCCCTTAAAATAATCAAATATAATTAAATCCAATAAATATTATTTATTAGGCATTTTAAAAAATTTAACTAATTACTGGTAGTAGATTTGAAGGGCTTATCAAATTCAAAAGAAAGTATTTGGACATTTTAGACGAATAATCATGTTTATAATATAACATTAAATTGATAAACAACTGATCTGCGCAGAGAGCCTTCGTCAACCGTCCTTCACTGGGTGTCTTCCCGGGGGCAGACTGGGGGCAACGTCTGCAGAGCTCCCTGATGACGGTGGGTGACCTCCCTGATGACGGTGGGTGACCTCCCTGATGACGGTGGGTGACCTGAGTGATGACGGTGGGTGACCTCCCTGATGACGGTGGGTGACCTCCCTGATGACGGTGGGTGACCTCCCTGATGACGGTGGGTGACCT
>NW_025943504.1:3510-13105 GCF_000764305.2 Hyalella azteca | reverse complement strand
GTCTAGAATATATAAAAAATTAATTTAAATTTTCTGAATTGTTTCCATCCAGCCTTACTTCACCAAATTATGTTTCGCAATGAAAAAAAACTTGTATTAACCCTTGATGTGTGCATAGATGCCACAGCTCCCGTTATTCATTTATTTATATATTTATCGTACTGATCGAAGTACGTGGAAATGTTCTGAATTGTTCCCATATCCGGCGTTACTTCACCAAATTATGTTCCGCCATCAGAATGACTTGAATTAATCCTTGTTGTTTACATAGATGGCACAGCTTCCGTTATTCATTTATTTAGATCTTTATTGAATTGAAGTATCTGAAATAAAAAAAAAATAGTTATTTTCGGCTGTTGTAGGTCATTTATTTATATTTTTATCGCACTGAAGTATGTGAAAAATAAAAAAATTATATATTTCCCGTTGTTGCAGGAGCATTTCACGGGCGCACGATGGCTAGCCTGGCCGTGACGCACTCCAAGCCCATCCACAAACTGGACATTCCGTCCATGGACTGGCCCATCGCCCCCTTCCCCCGCTACCAGTATCCTCTGGGGGACTTCGTGCAGGAGAACAAGAGGGAGGATGACCGCTGCATCGCCAGGGTGCGTGGCGTGTCACCCATTGCTTGGGGGATAGAGAGATTACAGCTGCTGTATATGGGTGATGAACGCAAGCTGTATTGAATGAAATGGAAGTGATGGTGATTACAGCTGCTGTACAGGGTGGATGAAGGCAGGTTATGGCTATTACAGCTGCTATATATGGTTGATGAATGCAAGTGATGGCTATTACAGCTGCTATATATGGTTGATGAACGCAAGTGAAGGTAATTACAGCTGCTGTATATGGTTAGTATATACTGTTAGTTAGCATTTGCAGCTGCTATAAATGTAACGCTCTTATAAATGGCTGACAGGTACTGCAGTTGCTTTTTACAGATGTATTTCATAATTGACCGGTGTTGTAGCTAAGGAATACCGCTGTACAAATACTGGACGGGTTGTGGTGCTGGTGCACTGAGCTGTTTGGTAAGAATGTATCGAAGGGTTCTCAACATAGCCTGCCTTGTGGATGAGTTTGAGCACGACAAATTAGATAATTTTTAGGTTATGGGAGGGCTATGGGCTCAACATAGCCTGCCTTGTGGATGAGTTTGAGCACGACAAATTAGATAATTTTTAGGTTATGGGAGGGCTATGGGACTGTTATGGGAGGGCTATGGGACTGTTATGGGAGGGCTATGGGACTGTTATTGGAGGGCTATGGGACTGTTATGGGAGGGCTATGGGACTGTTATGGGAGGGCTATGGGACTGTTATGGGAGGGCTATGGGACTGTTATGGGAGGGCTATGGGACTGTTATGGGAGGGCTATGGGACTGTTATGGGAGGGCTATGGGACTGTTATGGGAGGGCTATGGGACTGTTATGGGAGGGCTATGGGACTGTTATGGGAGGGCTATGGGACTGTTATGGGAGGGCTATGGGACTGTTATGGGAGGGCTATGGGACTGTTATGGGAGGGCTATGGGACTGTTATGGGAGGGCTATGGGACTGTTATGGGAGGGCTATGGGACTGTTATGGGAGGGCTATGGGACTGTTATGGGAGGGCTATGGGACTGTTATGGGAGGGCTATGGGACTGTTATGGGAGGGCTATGGGACTGTTATGGGAGGGCTATGGGACTGTNGTACTTGACTTTACGTGTACTTGACTTTACGTGTACTTGACTTTACGTGTACTTGACTTTACGTGTACTTGACTTTACGTGTACTTGACTTTACGTGTACTTGACTTTACGTGTACTTGACTTTAAGTGTACTGGACTTTACGTGTACTGGACTCTACGTGTACTTGACTTTACGTGTACTTGACATTAAGTGTACTGGACTTTAAGTGTACTTGAATTTACGTGTACTTGACTTTAAGTGCACTGGACTTTACGTGTACTTGAAGCCGTATCAGTATTGTTGTATTACTTAAAATCCTGATCGTTCACGCGATAAAAAAAATTTGAGTGGCACATCGACTTGAAAATTTTCCGCACTGTTCTTTATTGATTTTTCTTCGACAAGGTTTATAACATAAGCGGGAAAAATCACACCTTCTTCTACATCTAATGTGGAATCCCATTATATATGTACTGCTTTACTTATAGTTCCCGACGATTTATCACGAAGTTTTGACTTATATTATTCGTGTGCAACCGTGCCAGACGGTGCAGGTATTCGTTAATTTACTACGAACACTTTATCCGTACTTTGCACGACTCCTCACGAAGTTTTGACTTATTTTCGTGTGCAGCCGTGCCAGACGGTGCAGGTATTCGTAGACTACGACAAAAGTGTAGGCAACTACCAAGTAGACGCGGACGGCAACGTGCTGCTGGACGCCTTCACGCAGATCTCCTCCTTGCCGCTGGGCTACAGCCATCCAGACCTGCTGGACACGCTCGTCCGGCCCCAGAACCTGGTCTGCTTAGGGGATAAAGTCTTTAATATATTACTATATTATAGCAGTATAGTGTTATATGGTATATTATAGTAGTATAGTGTTATATGGTATATTATAGCAAGATGCAGGGTGCGCCACAGAAACTTACTTATTTGAAAGGTCAATAAAAACAAAAGTACTTCAGTTATTGTTTTAATTTTTTTTTATTCGAGAAAACAGTATCCCAAATTTTTTTTCATACAGTTTTGAAAATTAAATCTCATGAATGACGGCGTCCATTGTGCATAAACTAATGAAGTCGCATTTTTTATAATGGTTTCCACTCTATGCAGCATATCAATCAGTATTTTGGCAATGACGTTGCGAATGTTGTTCTTGAGGTGTGCTATGGTCCGTGGTCGATCGACATAAACCAGAAATTTCAAATATCCCCATAAAAAGAAATCGCATGGAGTCAAACCTGTCTCTTATACACATCTAGANGGGAACTTTCCCCTTCAGATGCACCCCCTCTCGCCCCTCTACCCGACCAACTAACCGCACAGGAATTTTTTCAAATAAGTAAGTTTCTGCGGCGCACCCTGTAGTATTATATACTATATTATAGCAGTATAGTATTATATAGTATTGGGCTACAGCCATCCAGACCTGCTCGACACGCTCGTCCGGCCTCAGAACCTGGTCAGCACTTAATGCTTAGGGGATAATGCCGAGTATTTAATATATTAGTAGATTAGAGTAGTATAGTGTTATATAGTATGATACCTATATATATAATATACATACTATATATAATGAACTCAACACTCATGCAGGGGCTAATGCCGAGTGTTTGTATTAAAAGCAGGAGTATTTAAGTTAGAGTATTATATGTAAAACACACTACAAGCCAATAATTAATATACCGGGGTTGTTATTCAAGTATTTTGCACGCATGGCTCACAAATTCACACAAAAATCAGTTCAGGAATTCTTCTAATAACAAATACAATATCCTGGCAGTGCATGCACTCAGGAATTGCATGGGTTCATATTGTACAAATTGACACACTTGGTGCACCGCTAGTATAGATATGCAAGTAATAATATACGGGAGTGCAGCCATGTTTGTTTAGAAATAAACATTACTGTACAGCACCGGTTTGTGCGTATGGAGATGCGTGCTGCATAGCTTTTTGCAGTGCTTAAAAAAGTTGTTTTGACAATAATTACAATAATTGGATTATAATTGAATACAATAAATTATTTTTTCTTAAGCATTACAGAAAATTGAATTAATCAGTAGATTTGAAGAGCTTATCAAATCCAAAAGAAAGTATTTGGACATTTTAAACGAGAAGTCATCATGTTTATATTATAGCACTTAATTGATGAAGGATTTGATGCACGCAGAGAGCCTTCGTCAACCGTCCTTCACTGGGTGTCTTCCCGGGGGCAGACTGGGGGCAGCGTCTGCAGACCTCCCTGATGACGGTGGGTGACCTTCCTGATGACGGTGGGTGACCTGAGTGATGACGGTGGGTGACCTCCCTGATGACGGTGGGTGACCTGAGTGATGACGGTGGGTGACCTCCCTGATGACGGTGGGTGACCTCCCTGATGACGGTGGGTGACCTCCCTGATGACGGTGGGTGACCTCCCTGATGACGGAGGGTGACTTGAGTGGTGACTTCACTTACTTCTGGCTATGATATGCCTTACTATTACTCTTATTATCGCTGTTATATCATTGTTTAGCATTATCATTGCTTACAAAATGCCCCCCCCACCCCCCTGTAGGTGATGCCAGCGGGCATGACGTCGGTGACGACGATGTCGTGCGGGTCGTGCAGTAACGAGAACGCCTTCAAGGCCATATACTTCTGGTACAGGACCAAGCAGCGCGGCTCTGCCACTGACATCCCCCACGAGGACTTAGAGTCCTGCATGTGGAACAAACCCCCCGGCAGTCCTAATTATGCCTTACTCAGCTTTGAAGGTGAGTACATCTAAAATAAGATAAACAAGTCCCCCGGCAGTCCCAATTATGCCTTACTCAGCTTTGAAGGTGAGTACAAGTACTTCTATCTTAACATAGAGAGTGAATAAAATTTATTTCTCCTGAAAATTATGAATAAATCCTTTCTCCTAATAGAAAGCAACGGACTAAACATGAAAGGCGTCGCGAGAGACGGGCGCAAGAGCGTCTTATTGGTCTTGTTATGTCTAGAATACTTAAAACCATAATTTAAATTTTCTGAATTGTGTCCATCCAGCCTTACTTCACCAAATTAAGTTTCGAAATCTAAATAATAACATCAACAGCTCCCGTTATTCATTTATTTAGATCTTTATTGTACTGAAGTATTTGAAAAATAATAAAAATAGTTATTTTCTTTTGTTGTAGGTCATTTATATATATACAGTGGGGGGAAATAAATATTCGTACACTTGAAAAATCGTATTTTAATGCATGTAAGTACACAAACTTAACATCATTAACCCCTAGAATCACGGGTGTAAGCATTATGATGGCAACGCGCAAGTTTAACCAACAAAATTACTTGTATATTTTCACCAGAATTAGCATGACTGAAATAATATGAACCAGAGTACGGGAATTGTTCTTAGCTTTAGAGCATCTCGACGGATGAGTCAATAACGGATGCCGCTGCTTTTCTATCTTAAATAATTTTGAATTTTCTGATATTTTGCCAAGATAAGCGAGATAAGGTCAAGACAAGAATGGATTAAGGCTGGCTAATTTCAAGGTAGGATAGGATGTAGGCATAATTTGCCAAGGATAACTTCGGCTGAAGGCAGGATATAGGCTAAGTGAAATATAGGGTCAAGGTTATATAAGATTAGCTCAAAGCAAGACTAGACATGCGATGGCGGCTCACGCGTCTCCTATAGTACCGCAGGAACATGAATTTATTTCATTTTATTGGTCATAACATCGATTTTTCGCGATGTTTTGTTTTATTTCCTTGATGCTTGGAGAACGCTATAGGCTTAATGACCGTTGGACTCATAGTCGTGTGTACGCGAATAGAAATTGGATAAGGATTTTGTTGTTCTCAGCTAAAATTGTATATAAAGGTTAGGATTAATAATTTAAGGATTAATCTTGAGGATTAGCGAGTGTGTTCAGTGGATAAGCTACATCAATATGCGAATTATAATGAATATTGTTCAGTCGAAACCAAGAAAAGTGTCTCCTGAAAATCTTGTATTAGAACTTTCATATTCAACAAAAAGTTTAATTTTTAATTTTAGTAAAAATGAGGAAATACGAATAACTCTCACATCTTCAAGAAATCTTGCATTAAACAGTCTGCCCCACCTTGTAGAATAACATTTATCGGTCTAAAAATATTTTCCACAAACTTCTAAACTTTAATAATAAAAGCAAAAGGAAATTTTGGTTTTAAAAAGTTTTGGACCACATACTTTATAAGCGTTCGCCGTCATGCTCATTAAAGTTGTCAGCTTCATCATTCAGCAGGCTTGCCAGAATTTTGCCAGGGTTTTTATTAAGAAATTCATGAGTTGCGAGCTATGAACGACCCTTGGAAGTGCTTCAGCCATCGAGTGTACGTGGAGCTCGAGAAAAATTCAGCCCCTCTTCTGTCGTGCGAATTGCGCGGCGGCTTGAAGGAATTTCTTTTTAATTTATGGGAAGTTTCTTGGTGATATTGTGTAAATTCTTTCAGTCCGAGTGGCCGTACGAGGAAAACGAGTATTTGTGTTTAGTGTAATGGTTCCGCATTATCAGGAAAGAATTTGTTATTGTAAAATTTGAAACACCATTGGATAGGTACCGGCAAACAGATTGAACTTGATTATTTTATAAACTTTTACTAACCAAACTTTTTCTATTAATGTATAATAATAAAAAAAGGCGATATAAATTTTCGAATAAATAAAAGTAAAAAAATATATATTGCCCAATTGAAGAAATTCTTTATCGTTGATCTAAATTTTGCTCAGAAAGAGTAAAAATAAACCGGCATTGAGAACAGAGGTGCTGGTTCACGCGACGTAGAATTTGGCTGATGGCAGCAGTTGGTATGTGGTATGAAAAATATGTGTTATGGGATCACAAACTGTATCTGAAACACTCCCAGGAAGCGACATGTGGCAGCATGGAAGCGAAGTCTATGCTTGGACACCGAATATATGTATTGTCAGTGACACTTCGGTCGCCACCACTCAGATTACTCGTCGCTCGTTACTGAAAACCGTAGAATAATGGTCAGAAGTACGATTTGTACGGTTAGAATAACACATAGTCACTACTGTTTTGATACTTCTAAGCTGTTTAGATCGCGATACAGAGACATCGTTCAGTTTTGTTTATAGAATATATCTTTCCTATTGAAGGCCGGCGACTCAAGTGCTATTGTTATCGGCACGGTAGACGTACGTACGTATAGTCCGCCACCTCATTCAGAGGAAGAGATACAATACATATATGGTTCTCATTGTGACACATGATGCTTCGAAACACAAGACTGTCAACAAACAATTTTTATAACGTAAATGCCAATCAAGTCGCCTCAGAACTTGTGTCATCGGCTTTTAATATAAACGATCTATTTTAGAAACAAAACTGCACTGCAATTCCCTATACTGAGATCGAAACAACTTAGTTGTAATAATGTGCTAATAGAACCTTACAAATCGTGCTTCTATGATGTACAGTCTGGTTTTAGTAACGAGTTGCGAGTTAAGTGTCTGCTGAAATGCAACTTATGTCGCGTGTACGGTAGATTTTTCCCTTCACGATGGTTACACCATGAAAATAATATATGGGGCGATTATTTGCAAAAGCTGGCTTCGAATACAATGTATTTTTAGCATCGGTCTTATGCGATACATTTGCTTCCTCAGCAAATGTTTCATCGCATTATCTAATCTGCCGCCACTGATGACTCTTTTTCCTTGCTGGTCAATTGCTAAGGAAATGTAAGGTAATTTTTTTAAAAGTGCAGAAAATTTACCGGTAATATATATATATATATATGATTGTGTTCGTAACCTTTTGTTTGAAAGAAAATCGATTGAAAGACTTGTCTTGTCTTCATGACACTTAATGGGATGCTGTTTTTATTATTTTGTTGTGTTCGTGACGTTTTGTTTAAATGGAAGGTTAGATAAAAGGCTGTGCTCTTCACCTTTTACTTAAATGAAAAGCGGTTTCAATTACTACGTTGTATATTTAATGCTCAGTTTAAATGAAAGGTTGTAAATAGCTGTGCTCTTGACCTTTTGCTTGAATGAAAGACTGTTTTAATTATTGTGTAGTATTCGTTATACTGTTGTGTTTAAATGAAAGACTGTTTAGATAACATTGCTTGCTCATCGTAATTGACGCTATAACGGAATTTGAGCATCAAGCATATTCTATTACCCTTCATTTTAATTGAGTAATCGATGATTTTTCTCATTTGACTTCCTAGTACCCAACATTCATGCCAGCTGAGTATGAATGAATGAGTTTGTTAATGTATGTACCTCGATTTACCCATTTAAATGGTTTTATCTGTAGTGATATCAACTTTATTACTCTCATCCATATTAATATTTATACTAACTTGCTTGTAATTATATAACGGCGAAAAATAGGTTTGAACAAACGCACTCTGTGGGAATTGCGATGAGGGGCAAGTTTATGGTCGAGTGTACTTATAAATTACCTATGAAACCTGACCCTTTTGGATGGATTATTAAATCACTTATTAAGTTACTTATTAAACTTACTCTTTTGGATGGATTTCAGAATTAATCAAAATCTCACAAGCGTTTTTAGCATCAAACTTTGAACTCTTCAATAAGAATTGTGCATCCATTCAACTGTTAGTCTAGGTTAATGCTAGAGAAGTGAAATATCGAGTTAAATTAATTATTCAAATGTATAGATTGATTTATTCAATAATAATATTCATTATTTCAATGCAAATTATTTGGTACCGATTGCAAACTTATTATATTCCTCTATTGTTATTCTAAATCCCCCGAACATGCAACACAATGTCCCCAAAACCCCCGAACAGGCAACACAATGTACCTGTACATATTATTACATATGTACAGGTTATGCCAGCAGGGATGACGTCGGTGACGACGATGTCGTGCGGGTCGTGCAGTAACGAGAACGCCTTCAAGGCGATATACTTCTGGTACAGGACCAAACAGCGCGGCTCTGCCACCGACATCCCCCACGAGGACTTAGAGTCCTGCATGTGGAACAAGCCCCCCGGCAGTCCTAATTATGCCTTACTCAGCTTTGAAGGTGAGTATAAGTACTTCTAGGATAACGTAAACTGTGAATAAAAGTTATTCCTCCGGAGAATGATGATAATGAAAAACTTTAGCAACGGGATAAACATGAAAGACGTTGCGCAAGGGCGTGTTATTGGTCTTGTCATGTCCCTGGTTTACCAGGTCGTGTGTCGTCGAGTGTCGCAGTGTAAGAATACCATGAAAATAATAATACATAAAAAAATTATTTAAATTTTCTATATTATGTTTCGCAATCAAAGTATCTTGTATCAAGCCAGGTTTAATGCATAGATGACAAAGTGCCTGTATAAATGTATCTAGATGTTTATCGTACTTAATTACGTGAAAATGTAAAAGAAATTAATATTTCTCGTTGTTGCAGGAGCATTTCACGGGCGCACGATGGCCAGCCTGGCCGTGACGCACTCCAAGCCCATCCACAAGCTGGACATCCCCTCCATGGACTGGCCCATCGCCCCCTTCCCCCGCTACCAGTATCCTCTGGGGGACTTCGTGCAGGAGAACAAGAGGGAGGATGACCGCTGCATCGCCAGGGTGCGTGGCGTGTCACCCATTGCTTGGGGGATGAAGATATTACGGCTGCTGTATATGGGTGATGAACGCAAGCTGTATTGAATGAAATGGAAGTGATGGTGATTACAGCTGCTGTAAAGGGTGGATGAAGGCAAGTGACTGTCTCTTATACACATCTAGATGTGTATAAGAGACAGCGGTGGGTGACCTCCCTGATGACGGTGGGTGACCTGAGTGATGACGGTGGGTGACCTCCCTGATGACGGTGGGTGACCTCCCTGATGACGGTGGGTGACCTCCCTGATGACGGTGGGTGACCTGAGTGATGACGGT
>NW_025943504.1:0-2847 GCF_000764305.2 Hyalella azteca | reverse complement strand
ACAGCTGCTGGAGAGGGTTGATGAACGCAGGTGGTGGCTATTACAGCTGCTGGAGAGGGTTGATGAACGCAGGTGGTGGCTATTACAGCTGCTGGAGAGGGTTGATGAACGCAGGTGACGGCTATTACAGCTGCTATAAATGGTTTACAGGTACTACAGCTGGCTAATTACAGATGTATGTCATAATTGACCGGTGTTTTAGCTAAAGAAGACCGCTGTACAAATGCTGGACAGGCTCTGGTGATGATGCACCAAGCTGTTTGTTAAGAGTGGATCGAAGTGTTTTCAACATAGCCTGCCTTGTAGATGAGTTTGAGCTCAACACAGCAAATCATTTTTCTAAGCCCTTCCATTTGACATCCTTCTTTGTATTGCTTCTTCTCATTTCTTTTTAATCCTTTTTTGTCTCGCTTCTTCTCATTTCTTTTCAATCCTTTTTTGTCTCGCTTCTTCTCATGTCTTTTCAATCCTTTTTTGTCTCGCTTCTTCTCATGTCTTTTTAATCCTTTTTTGTCTCGCTTCTTCTCATGTCTTTTTAATCCTTTTTTGTCTCGCTTCTTCTCATGTCTTTTTAATCCTTTTTTGTCTCGCTTCTTCTCATGTCTTTTTAATCCTTTTTTGTCTCGCTTCTTCTCATGTCTTTTTAATCCTTTTTTGTCTCGCTTCTTCTCATGTCTTTTTAATCCTTTTTTGTCTCGCTTCTTCTCATGTCTTTTTAATCCTTTTTTGTCTCGCTTCTTCTCATGTCTTTTTAATCCTTTTTTGTCTCGCTTCTTCTCATGTCTTTTTAATCCTTTTTTGTCTCGCTTCTTCTCATGTCTTTTTAATCCTTTTTTGTCTCGCTTCTTCTCATGTCTTTTTAATCCTTTTTTGTCTCGCTTCTTCTCATGTCTTTTTAATCCTTTTTTGTCTCGCTTCTTCTCATGTCTTTTTAATCCTTTTTTGTCTCGCTTCTTCTCATGTCTTTTTAATCCTTTTTTGTCTCGCTTCTTCTCATGTCTTTTTAATCCTTTTTTGTCTCGCTTCTTCTCATGTCTTTTTAATCCTTTTTTGTCTCGCTTCTTCTCATGTCTTTTTAATCCTTTTTTGTCTCGCTTCTTCTCATGTCTTTTTAATCCTTTTTTGTCTCGCTTCTTCTCATGTCTTTTTAATCCTTTTTTGTCTCGCTTCTTCTCATGTCTTTTTAATCCTTTTTTGTCTCGCTTCTTCTCATGTCTTTTTAATCCTTTTTTGTCTCGCTTCTTCTCATGTCTTTTTAATCCTTTTTTGTCTCGCTTCTTCTCATGTCTTTTTAATCCTTTTTTGTCTCGCTTCTTCTCATGTCTTTTTAATCCTTTTTTGTCTCGCTTCTTCTCATGTCTTTTTAATCCTTTTTTGTCTCGCTTCTTCTCATGTCTTTTTAATCCTTTTTTGTCTCGCTTCTTCTCATGTCTTTTTAATCCTTTTTTGTCTCGCTTCTTCTCATGTCTTTTTAATCCTTTTTTGTCTCGCTTCTTCTCATGTCTTTTTAATCCTTTTTTGTCTCGCTTCTTCTCATGTCTTTTTAATCCTTTTTTGTCTCGCTTCTTCTCATGTCTTTTTAATCCTTTTTTGTCTCGCTTCTTCTCATGTCTTTTTAATCCTTTTTTGTCTCGCTTCTTCTCATGTCTTTTTAATCCTTTTTTGTCTCGCTTCTTCTCATGTCTTTTTAATCCTTTTTTGTCTCGCTTCTTCTCATGTCTTTTTAATCCTTTTTTGTCTCGCTTCTTCTCATGTCTTTTTAATCCTTTTTTGTCTCGCTTCTTCTCATGTCTTTTTAATCCTTTTTTGTCTCGCTTCTTCTCATGTCTTTTTAATCCTTTTTTGTCTCGCTTCTTCTCATGTCTTTTTAATCCTTTTTTGTCTCGCTTCTTCTCATGTCTTTTTAATCCTTTTTTGTCTCGCTTCTTCTCATGTCTTTTTAATCCTTTTTTGTCTCGCTTCTTCTCATGTCTTTTTAATCCTTTTTTGTCTCGCTTCTTCTCATGTCTTTTTAATCCTTTTTTGTNCAGCCATCCTGACCTGCTGGACACGCTCGTCCGGCCCCAGAACCTGGTCAGCTTAGGGGATAAAGTCTTTAATATATTACTATATTATAGCAGTATACTGTCATATAGTATATTATAGTAGTATAGTGTTATATGGTATACGGTATTATAGTAGTATAGTGTTATATGGTATATTATAGTAGTATAGTATTATATGGTATACGGTATTATAGTAGTATAGTGTTATATAGTATATTATAGCAGTATAGTATTATATAGTATTGGGCTACAGCCACCCCGACCTCCTGGACACGCTCGTCAGGCCCCAGAACCTCGTATGTTTAGGGGATAAAGTCTTTAATATACTACTATATTATAGCAGTATAGTGTTATATAGTATATTATAGCAGTATAGTGTTATATGGTATACGGTATTATAGTAGTATAGTGTTATATGGTATATTATAGTAGTATAGTATTATATGGTATACGGTATTATAGCAGTATAGTATTATATGGTATATTATAGCAGTATAGTATTATATAGTATTGGGCTACAGCCATCCTGACTGCTCGACACGCTCGTCCGGCCCCAGAACCTTGTCTGCACTTAATGCTTAGGGGCAAATGCCGAGTGTTTAATATTTAATTATACATTTAATTATAGGACTATTTTATAATATAGTATGTTATATAGGTATATAATCCATACTAGTGTAGAGGCATGAGTATTTAAATTAAAGGGTGCCAGTGGTTACAGTTCAGAGTACCAAGATTGGCGCAGAGAGGCGCGGGTTCGATCCCAGCTCTGTGCGCCAGTTTCTGGTCAGAATCGGCGAGG
>NW_025943503.1:0-16400 GCF_000764305.2 Hyalella azteca | reverse complement strand
AGCCGAATGAGGGGGGCGCGATAGTAACTGTCCGGTCCTTTTTGTGCTTTCAATTGTACTAATTTGTGACTTTCTATGTAAATTATAGATTCTACGAACTGACGATGGAGCTGGACTCCGAAACGTTTTCCATAAAGATATGAACATTTGTGGTTTAATCCTTGCTTTTAAATTTTTGGAAAATCAGAATATAATGATAAAAGAGAATATAATCGATAAATTTGAATTGTTAATCACGTGGAAAGAACGGCAATCAACGGTACAAAAACAATAATGTATGATTATCCAGAAAATAGAAGATAACATATACAACGCGAGCCATCAAGATGATTTCGACCATCAGTGATAGTAAGAAAATTAATACTCAGTCTCACTAAGAACTCTCGTCGCTCCTGACCAATGCTCTACCTGGTAATACCGAAGTAATAGAGTCATGCAATCATTTCCTAATTAATGTACGGTTCAAGGGATTACTTTTCAATTTCAGAACGTAATCCTGGCTACTGAGCTAATATAAGTTTCTAGACTCACGAATATTAGGCTTCAGGAAGTATGTAATTCGACAACACTGGTAGCGAGCGCCGTTGTAATTAAAATTAACTTTTATTTATTGAGTAATTTCTTTACATTTCAATTTCACTTTAAATTAATTGTCTAATTAATTAAAAACGATCTCACTGCGGTTTTTATTGATGCGGTTTTCGTGTTTGAATAAAATTATGTAACGAGTTCTTTATTTCGACTTCATAGTTGGTGCTGATTATATTGAAGTGATAAAAAGCTTGAGACTTTACAAAAAAACACTTCATTTACTAATATTAAAAGTGTGAAGCCTTCAATTGGCCATGAGGTTATGAACAACTATAATGTGACCAATCGTCCGCGAAAGGATACAAATTTTACCGACTATATGTTGTACTTCTATGAAATTCATAATAATTTTGAATAGTATAAGCATACAAAAGTGTAGCCGGCTGTGGCGGTGCTTCTGTATATGCAGTTTATTATCTTACACTCAAAGAAATAAGCGATACTTTGTACAAATATCTATGCGTTTTTTTCGCTTGTGTTTGTCATTGCGTCCTGGCACAGTTTGACCCGTCAAAAGAGCGTATCAGGGCAACGTGCAGGAGATCTGTCACTATTTAAACTATATGACCCGTTCATTTGTCTGAGTGTACGAATCTAAGAATGACGTTATCGCCCCGCTTCCCAATCCAGAACTCGCTGAATATGTATGGTTTTAGCGGATTTTCCGCAGTCGACATGCCGTTTGGAAGGCCGATGCAAAAAATACGCATTATGGTGCTTTGTACTTGCATTTTTTCAGAGGGGCCGCAGTGTTTGTTGCTGACGTGTTATGGAGAAGATCGCGAACTCGTGACCGGCAATGTTCGTCAGTGTAAGTCTGTGGTCTTGGGGCGTATAACGCGCGACCAAATGATATGCTGTCAAATATTTACGAGTGAATTTACGAATAAAATATTATTTTATTTTAATATTTTATTTACGAGTGACATTGGAGTCTGTTCGCCAATCAACGATAAACTAACATGCCAACCCACCAATCACAGACGAGAAATCGACTGCTACTTGCATTACGTGTACTAAATTATGGCCGCTACTTGTACTAAGGCCGCTACGTGTACCAAATTATGGCCGCTACTTGTACTAAGGCCGCTACGTGTACTAAATTAAGGCCGCTACGTCCGCTAACGCCGACACAACACAGTTTATAACATTATAACATGTTATATGTTATAACATATGTTAAATGAGCGTGATTTTACAGGAAACATTTTGATATTGTCACACGGTTGTTCTAAATAATTTAATATATAGTAGTATATAATATGAGCTACATTGACTGAAGAATACAATTTTTCGCTTTCTAGGAGTCAAACAATTAGTTCAAAATATTATTCAATTTATACGACCTAAACTTGAGCGAGAGGTTGGAAAGAAATTGCTAAAAAACAATATAGATTCTGGAATAAAAGTTTAAATAATGTATCTATGGTGTGAAATTCGCCGGTGAATATTCTCTATTAATTACAACCCATCATAAAGGTCCAAATGTTAAGAAGTCGTCTTTTCACTTTCACACTACACAGCGACACTCACTCAGGCAGCCACAAAACATTTGACCGTCAACATCAACAATGCGGACTAGAAAAAGAAACATCTCCAGACCCAGGATGATGGAGTTCCTTGAACTGAAAAAAATAAGCGAAGCTGTGATAACAGTAGTGTGGATGCTATAAAAAAATATTTCTATATAGAAGGATAGAATCTTCATGAATATCACTTCATTATTAATCCAAAATATTGCTTAGTATATTCTGGTAACTAATGAGATGAAGTTTCAAGTACCACTATAATAGTTTTTTGTCTTGCTAAACACGACACCGTGAATTCTGACCGATGATGGAGGAAAGATTTGAAATCTAGAACTATATATTGCATTGTAAGGTGAATTAAAGGCTATGTTTGAAAAATTTAATTCCTTTTTACAACACTTCTCTTTAACTTCACTTCTTGTCTGTCTGTCTGTCTGTCTGTCTGTCTGTCTGCTACAAATCTTGTAATCGAAATTTAAAACACTTCTACTTATCCTATCGACCTGAAATTTTGCACACTTGTGTAAAGTTGGAGACAATGCATGAATTAAATGTCAAAATAAAAGATTTTAAAAATTAAAAAAAAAATAATTTTTTTTAATATTAAAAAAATTGAAAAAATAATTTTCCAGCTACAAATCTTATAACTGATATTTGACACACTTTTACCTGTCTGATTGATCTGAAATTTTGCACACTTGCGTAAAGTTAGAGACAATGCATGAATCAATTGACAGAATAAATAATTTTATAAATTGAAAATGTTTTTTTTTTCAATTTAAAAAAATTAAAAAAAATCATTTCGTCTCCTACAAATCTTTTAATCCATATATGACACATATTGACCCGTCCAATTGATCTGAAATTTTGCACAATTGCATAAAGTTAGAGACAATGCATGAATCAATTGACAGAATAAATAATTTTTAAAATTTACAAAATTTTGATATCTTAAAAAATTTTGAAGAATAATTTTTTTTCAATATTTGAAAATGAAATTAGAAATTCATTGTACATGTGTAATACCCAAGATACTGGATTGTTCAGAAGTGTTGTCTTTAAAAAGCAATTTTTAAACGCATATTATAATCTTACGATTACCCAGTGATGGCCCAAAATTTTCCATCGCTGACGTTCGTATTAGAGTCGGCCGTACATGCAGCGCTACCTAAACAGACTCTGCATGGCGCGCCCCGAATACAATTTGTCCAGCTACTGATAACGGTAGCATTCACTCAATACAATGCAGAAGTTGTAACAGACTTAACTATTTTGATTTCCTCAAGATGTGCCTGAAAGCTTCTGAGTCTGATTGTGGTGTCACCTATACATATTTTTTTAGAGCGATGAATGTCAATTCTGTCATAGCGATAAATAATGGAAAACAAAAATTCAAATGGTCAACGCTACCTATCCATTAAGATTTGTTAAATAATCAATAAACTTCAACAAGAAGCATTACAAGATAATCTACTATAATGAACCTGTAGAGGTCCCGAAGGTAGAAAGTCGGAACTTCCAAGATGATAATTAATTAAGTACACCAAGGTTAGGGAGAGGTCATGATACGACTGAAGGTGTGAGACAAGTTTACTGGTCTAGTGCTGGAGATGAACTAACAGGGAGCAAAACGGCTATGACAAAGTTAACACCAGAATGAAGCGTTTCTTATGTGTTTTGATTCAAGAAGTCAGGCGGGATGTTGCTACAAACCAATATAATTAATAAAATATTTTCATGTCATTATAATCACAGATTATTTCGTCGGATTTCAGCCTGAGAATAAAATGTTTCGATGCTAGAAACACACGTAACTGCGTTATCGTGGCAATTTCGCATAATCCTATGCTGTAGATTTTCCCGCATTCTGATTATATTGACAATGACACGCTGCGTGACAAAAAGATGAAGTAAAATATGTTTTGCAAGTGTTTGAATTTCTGATGCCTACAGGTTTTCATGCATATAAAATACTAGAGAAAAATGGTAAGACTGTACATAGCATTTCATATTAATGTACGCGAATCCCATACTGTCAGATTGAGCCCATATCTTTTTCTCCATATCTGTACGTTCCAAGTTTATTTGCTTATCTAGCAGCAAGAAAACAGGCTCCACTTTACTGCACCAGATCAACAGAGATCAACTTCTGACAAAGCAAAAAATATTATTCCGGCATTCATCACCATATTTCGATTCAAATCAACGCTTTTTGGAAGGCATGGAAGCTTTCCTGTCGTGAGTGCTGTTTTATGAGTGCAACAGCATCTTCAAGAGTATATGAAATTCAAAAAAGCTCCTTACACGACTAACAAGGTCAAAAGCTCATAGTGTTTTGCATAATAGAAACAGATTTAGCCTCACCAAACCGCCTCATGCTTGCTGGTCTTGAAAAATTCAAAGAAATTTCAGAGTCGAGACTTGCTTAGCATTCAAGCAGACTTTACTTTGCAATGAGACGGTGAACTTTTTGCCTGGCTGTCTACTAGTGAAAAACGACAATCGTACCATGCTAGTTATTATGTAGAACATCCTTGTCGAGATTGGAAAAAATTTAGATGAAAAGCGACATGAAGAAAAATATGTATATATAAAATAAAATGCTAAGATAAGTCCTGCTTTCGGTAGATGTGAAATGCAACTTGAAGGCAGGACTCATAAAATGAAGCGCTAAGTTTTGCTTCCTCTCCGAGTTTAGATTTTCAGTTGATTCTGCAATTAGATTAGAATTATTTGCGTCTGTACTCAAAGTAAATACATTATGTTTTCATTGAAGATGTCAATAAAATAAAAATTTGGTAACTTCTTTGGAATTTTGCCAAAGGTCATTTGTTCCTTGTTGTACAAATGAAATAATTATAAAATTTTAAATTTATTTATTATAACAATATCAAGAAATAATTTTACGAATTCTAATATAAGTTTATTAATTTTAATTTAATGACATTATGACAAATTAAATATAAATAAAAAATATTTGAAAATTTTACATTACCTAAATTGTAATAATTATTAAAAAATGACTGTAGAAGTAGATGCGCGTTTTCCGACTGCTGATATGTTCACCACCTACCATACATATTACGTCTAATGAAATAACATAAATTTCTATTAAAAATTTTATTGAAAAACATTTATAGCTAAATCTTACGTTGCATGAAGAGGACAACGCATAATCCTAATAAAAATTCAAAATATTTTTCAAGATTTCTTTGTGTGTTTCTTCACTCCCGTAACATAAGAAGAGGAGATTCACATATATCTGCCAAGAACATTCATCATGCGGCCCATTAACCACATATAATGAGGATGCTTGTTTTTATCGAGGAGTGATTAAGGTAAAGGGAGGTTAAATGTTTAATCAAGGAAGTAAGAGGCTCTAAATCCATTCATGAAAGAGTTTTGTACACCCGAAAATTCAAAAGTATTTCATGAATATGCTTAGCGCATCCCTCAATCCAAATTAGGTGACTATCTTGAATGATCATTTTAAAAAGGTGTGTATTTTGAAGCCGAAGGGCGTAAATTGATTTTTTTTTGCTGTTCAAATTAGAAGACGAATAGCTTTATGTATTACAATTTACTTATCCAAGTTTGGTAGTTATGTTTCTATTTAAAACTGAATACTGTTGGGGATCATTCAATGCATAAATACAATAAACAATAAAAACAATAATGATAATCAAACTTCAAATACAAAAAATTATCATTTGCTCCAATCACCTGGACACGAAAATTAGAACATAAATCTGAATATACAAATAAAGAATACATTGAATATGTTTAATGGTGACTTGAAGCATCTCACGTTCAATTTGGGGAAATAAAGACGCTTTCTTGTGATCTCAGTATAGAACCTCTAATAAGAGGATCTGGTAGACGAATGAATCAAAAATACTAAAAGTTGGAATGAAGTTAACTATTGTCGTGTTCATTATGGTTACGTTCATGTAAAAACAAAGCTTATTTCTACAATTAAATCTAATTCTAAATTTACAAATATTTTTATTACATTAATTCAAAATCATGAACGGGACCGCTACGGACTATTTAAACAGTATTGAAAGACATGCTCATGATTAACACGTGTATAAAAAGAACTAATGTGACAGTAACTCACACCACCTTAACGGACACAATAGAAAAACAATCTTAAACATGGTCACATCAGTGGTGATTCAGAAAGTGAACAAACAAGTTAGCAGTTCTATCTTCGTCCCTTATAAAACTAATAAACTTGAATGTAACTTTCTCCATGTTCGCGTTTCGCCTCGTCAGCAGTATAGTAGTATAGAACCACAATGAATAAAATTTTTTAGAAGTCTTGTCAATAATTTTTTAGATTTTTGATGCCGTTCATGGGCAATACAATCAAAATTCTGTGCGAAAAAGTCCTTGCCGTGCAATAAATCGGATTTAGAATATAAAAGAGTTAGTGCCTCGATGTGGGTAGAGATTCTCATGCGTGGGAATCTCTTTGATAATTTTTACGAGAAAAAGAGAGGAATAGAAATGCAGAAGACTATGCGTCTTTCATTCCTGTTAATTAATGGTCGTGAAAGAATCTATCTTTGAGAATAATTGCTTGACTTGAAGTGGAATTTAGGAAGTGCAACGCAAAATAAGTTCATTTCGCGTTCTTCTTGTCCACTAAAGTGGAAGAAAATGTCGTCAGGTAAATATAATTTTGTGCGGGATTAGTATTATTGAAGGGAGCGGGAACAACAATTAAAAAATTTTCACATCGAGAGGGAGTACATTAATGAAAATGCATTGATACGCTGAGAATTAAAAAATTCATTTAAATCATGTGCGAAATAAAAGATGATGAAAAACAAGCAACCTGCGACACGCAAAACTCTGCTGCTGCATAATTTAATTAATAATGTTTTGATGAAGCAGCGCAACACAGGAAATCAGCAGTTGAAAGACCATCTTATCTGTATTGTCAGGAATGGGCGAAACGAGGCTGAAGGATCATAATTCCAATTACCCAAGAAAATAATTATTTCCCCAAAAATTACCCTGAAATTTAGGGTGAAAAATGTTCCTGGAATTCCGCTTGGGCCATAAAAATAAAAATGAGAATATGTTCGCTACTTAAAATTCAAAAAGTCGTAACAGGTTTTTTTTTTAATTAAAAAATTCATACGAATTATTCCATCAGAAATCATGGATTCCAGTATTATACCGACGAATGTAGGAATTATGTCAACGTATTACTTGAGTATAGTTAGAAATTTTCATTGAAAAATTGGGTCTTTATATTTCAAAATTCCACTCACGTTCAGTCTCCAATCCGACCGCTCCATCATACGAATTCCCAAAAAATGTTTCTTTCGCGATTAAAACATGAAAGTATTGTTTCAGGCGTTGGTTCTAATTGCTTCAAAAAATCTCCACCAAAAATATTTCTTTTTTTCGCACCGCAGCCAGAAAGTCATAATGGCCTGGCCCCGCGGTAACATTTCGGCACTAATTGTTTTCCCCGCAGCTGTCAGAAAAAAATTCAGCATATCTCGAGGGTTTGAAAAAGAGAAATTTCTACGTACATGTATTGGTCTGTAATTTTTTATTGTTCCGGCCAAGCTACATGTGTACAAATTTTCAGTGTCTGTGATGTTCACAGACACTGAAATTCACGGAAAACAAATTTACGGAAAACCGCAGAGAAATTATCAAAATTTCAGTTTACTTGTCATCAATCATTTGTATAAATATTTGGTATTCCTCCATCGTACGCGTTACGTAAATTATTAATGAGTAAAATTTCAAATCGACATGTCAAAATTTTAACACAAATTTGAGCCAAACCGATGATTGGTCAGAGATACCTGTTCCGTGTGTAGTTAATATGGTGCAGTTGGAATCCATTACAAGAATTATCATTGAATTAGACTGATGCAAAATAAATTCACAATTTTTGTATCCAAATCAATTTTTTTGGAATACTTGCGTGTAATTTTAAGCAAACTGACAACTATTCATACTAATATCTTTAATATATGAGCAAACCATAGCATTAAAATTCACGGACAAAATCGATAGAAAGCCTAAAATATTCATAGCTTCTTGAGTGGTAAAACTTTGTTTGTTTTTATTTTGTTTTCGAACTGAAGATGGAGCTGGACTCCGAAACGTTTTGTTTGAAGGTATCATGAGTTTTAGCGGAGTTTTCTTTGCTTTAAAGTTTTAAATGAATTTGTGATTCAAACAAACGAGTAACATTATTGTTTCTTTGAAATATGAGAAACGGTTTTTATGACATCATTCCCAAATGTCAACTATCGGCCTATAGTTCATCTTCAAAACACCTATTCAATTCCCAAAAGTACAGTCAAACCCTGAAAACTGCATTAAAAAGAATAAAAAAAGAGTGAGTCGTCGGAGCCAGGTGCGTTGCGACAAAGATTAGAAAGGCAATACGTGGAGGTCGCAATTGTGATGAAAGGCCGCGCGTATCCAAATGAGAGCGGAGATGTTGAAGCTTTTGCAAGAAGCAATTCGCGGAGTGGCGTCAATATTGTTGTGAATGCGCGCACGCTGCGTGTGAATACAAAGCGTGTTTCATCACAGACACAATGTTTCAGTATTGAGAGACGTCGATGAGCACCCAGGGCACGGTGCTACAATTCTGATGTGAATTTTGAAAACTATGACTACTCTTGAGGGATAAAATAAGTTGAGGAGAATATATGAATTGTCAATTTGACTTATCATTACGTATTAATCGAAGAATTGTCGTGAAAGCTGAAACAGTGAAAAACCGAAAAAAAACATTACCTATCCTCATTCAAATTTAAGGCTACCATATAAATTGAATAGCAATTGAATATTGAAAAAAAAAATAAATAAAAAACTTTAAATGGATTTAAAATGTTTCTCTTCTTTAAACTGGATTAAGAAAAACTATTACATTTTGCTGATATGCAGTTATTATTACGGCTTTCTCATGTTAGCCTGAGCAAATAAATGTTTTGGCGAGGTTTTGAAAAATGATTCATGGAATATGATACTGTATTTCTTAGTTTTTCATTGGCCGCAGAGGAGAAGATTGCGGCGACATTGAGAAATAACTTATTTATATATGATAATAACTTATATCTGAAACAGTACTGGCGGTAATTGGTATGATTGCTGCTTTTATATTTTACGATTGCTGACTGAAATCTGTACGAGAACTTTTTATAGTTTGATTGATTGATTTATTATTTACACAGGAGCACCCGTTACAATGAAATATAAAAGAGACGTGAAATAAAATAGCAAGGCTTCCATGTGAATGCCCGTATAAGCTAAAAAAGCTTTGCAGGCAACACAAAATGTACAAAACTCAATTCCAATGATAACAAGACGACGATGAACAAACAAGTAACAAATTTCGAAAATAATAAAAACCATTGACAAATGCCTTAAAGAAACTGTTAACCGCAAGTCATTGTAGAAAAAGCAGCATAAAAGAGGCAAGATCAACATTACACTTCGTAAAACAGAGTACAACTGAAAACATCTAGCCAAAATGCTTAAAACTTGCATAATAATCGAAATCAAATTAATACTGGTTAAGGATAAAATCACGGTATTTTATTTTTAAAAACATTTTGGAGCAATCTTGTTTGAACTCATTGAACTCATCTGGCAATTCGTTAAAATATTTGACACAATTAAAAACGGTATCGCTTTTTTCTCTTTCAAAACGAACCGGTGGTAAGTTAAATCGATATTTCCTCAGTCTCGATATATTTCAGTTTATATAGTCACCGGTTATTTACCCAAACATATTCAGTCTTGCTTGCCTAGTTTACTGTCATCAAAAATATCGAAAATAAATTAAAATTAATATTAAAAAAACTGGCAGTTCAGGAAATTTTTTAGTTCTTTGGTTTCTCGCTCTTTGCGATATTAAAATTTTTGATTGATTCCTCGTGGGACTCTAAAATGGATTTGAAAAAAAATTCACGGAAGTTTGTGTACGATTACTGAACTCCAACTTGCTGACTCCGAAGAAACATTTGTAGGGGTGCAGATTTAAATTTTATGTCTTCTAATGATAATCTCTCGATGAGCACCAAGGCGAACATTATCTTTGGTAATACAGTAAAACAGTAAATAAATAATTTAGGTTCTGTAATTTATAAAGCAAAATTATCCAATAGAATGATATGAACTGAATTCGATGTAACGGTCAGTACGCTTATGAAAAGAAATTCAGTTGAAAATGAATTCGTTTACTTTTTTTCATGAGTGAAAAATGAAAATAGTTTTGAAATAGACAACAAAATAATAAAAAAATTGTATGAAAATTTATTTGAGTAATTTCACAATATTCAATTGTGCAGTATTATTACACATTTATATATTATATATTATAATAGTTTATACATTATATTTTATAATAGTCACTGCACGGTGCAAGTACGTGCATCCCTGAAAAAAAATTTTCATTTCAGCGGCGTTGAACACAAAGGAGGACATTTCACTTTGCGTCAACGATTGATGACTGAGTGACCAGTAGTTAATAATAATTATATCCGAGTTACTGATTACTAATAAAGACCATAAATTTGGTAACATGAAACACAACTCATGTTATGTGTGATCAAACCACCAAGTTAGTTTGGGCTTTATTTGGGGATTCGATTTTTAAATCAATTACACATTTCCATGTTAGCTTTCATAAATTTGTATTATATTTTTTAGAGTGAAATGAGAATAGCTGATTGCATCAAATACACCTTGGCGATTTAGTTATTGCAGGTAAACCTAACTTAACTAACGCTTTGTGTACAAAATTGTCAAATATCTGTTAATGATAACTTTTGCTTTAAAAATGGTATTGCGATGCCAATGTTGATTTCTTGTTATACGAGCTTTTTAGAGATTTGTTTTTAGAACAAATAAAAATACAAATGACACAAAAAAATCGGCCCATCTCATCAGCCTCTAATTACGTATTGATTTTTAGTAATTTTCCCCATTTTAATTTTTTCTCCGCATTAAATGCGGACTTACTCTTTCTATACGAGTAGTACAGGGTGTACCAGAATTAACTGACCCTTTTAATTTGTTAATAAATAAAAAACTAAGAACGTTATGAAGTTGAAACTTGTTTTATTTAAAAGAACAACATTTTTATGGTAATATTGTATCATAGTTACGTCATTATCCTGTATAGCTTGCTAAATCATTTAAAAGATATTATATTTAAAAACTAGGATACAATATTACCATAAAAATGTTCTTCTTTTAAATAAAACAAGTTTCAACTTCATAACGTTCTTAGTTTTTTATTTATTAACAAATTAAAAGGGTCAGTTAATTCTGGTACACCCTGTATAAACAATGTTTACGAGCAAGAAAATTTCTTCCTTGTCTGGCTAAATTTCTGCAAAATTTACGAAACAAGAAATGAATTTTCCGCCGCTGTTCAACCGAAGCAAGGTACGGAAGAAAACGAATCATCAGCACGCGTATCACACCAGAAAAAGGTCCCCAATTTGGCATAAACTTGGAGACTTTCTGTCTCGTGGTATTGAGCTGAGGACTGAGAAGCTGGCAGGCCTTAGTAATCATGTGTGCTTTGCTGATGAGGGGTGCGCTCGGGGCGAGCAATTAGCACCGACTTGAACCACTCACTCAGCACCGAACAGGCTCACCAGCCATTGGACTTTGAAATAACGTTGATAAGACGTTGTTCAAGCGAAATAAACTAGTTATCAACGTTGTTTCAACGGAATCAACTCAAAACAGACGGTTTTAAAACTAAATCAACTCTAAATCAACGTTGTTTCAATGAAATCGAGTCGTAATCTATGTTGTTTCAATGATATGTCGAATCGTAATCTATGTTAATTTGATGAAATCAATTCTTAATTAACATTCTTTCAACAAAATCAACTCGTAATTAACGCTATCGATTCGTGCCTAACGTTTTCTTCAACGAAATATACTCTTAACTAAAGTTGTTTCAACGCAGTCAACGTAAAACCAACATTGTTTCAATGATATCAACTTGAAATTAACTATTTTCAACGTACTCAATTCGTAGCTAAAGCTGTTTTAACGAAATAAACTCATAATTAATGTTGTTTCAAAGAAATAAACACGCAATCAACGTTGTCTTAACAAAACAAACTCGTAATCAACGTTGTTTCAAGGAAGTCAACTTGTAATCGAGTTGTTTCAACGATATCAACTCGCATTCAACAATATTTCAATGGTATTTCCCTCGAGGGCAAGGTTTCCCCAATCCTTAATGGATATTCACGATATTCTTATGGCTACTTCTGTGTTGGATCAATTCGGATATTTTCACGACGAATTATATCATCTTTTATCTTTTTACTAATTAATCACAAGGGATAAATCTGTTCCTTGGAAAATATATTATGGGATTAAACTATGTATAAGATATCAGGTCGACTACCCAGGCAAAAATAATTAATCTATACCGAATAAATGTTAGAAGCATTATTATCAGAATCTACTACAATATTGAATGATAAAAATTTAGGAATACACTTATAATATCAATTGAGGTCAAGAATTTTTGCCGTTAGTCATCGTTAGCATGAAGGAAGGCTCGGAGCTCAACTAAATAAAGTTAGCTAATATAGCGTTGCTTCCCTTATTTTTCTAATTGCAAATTCATCGGGAATTAGTTATTTCATGATATACATGAAAAAATATAACTCAGTACTCACTGCAGTGAGTGACAGAGAGCGCATTTTCTCGTCGACGAAAACGTGGTCACGGACGGACGGACGGACAGNAGAAAATTCGCTAAAAAGAACATTCCATTTAGTGGGCAACTTGTTTCTTAGTAAATCAAGTTTATGATAAATTTTCCAGTTAATGATCTCCTGGAACCGGTCAATATTTCATCACGTGTAGTAAAGTTGAAACGTCATGGACAAGCAAAGGTTCCTTTGAATACTTCTAAAAGAAGGTAATTTGGGATGAAAATTTTCATGAAGTATCTTCCAATCATTTTCGTTGTGCATTTCGATGTTTCTTTCTATAATTTTCCATAATATTTATTAAATAACTTTCTAAGTAGGCAGCCAGTGAATAGATGTAGCAGTGAATTGCAAAACTTCGATGCAATGAAGACCATGTAATTTGAACTTATCTCTAAAACTAATGCACTTTCTAACATCATTATTTGCCATAAATTCGAATAGATATATTGTCATAATTTTTATGAATATGTGCTGTTTATTATGATTAAAATTTACAGATATGTACAATTAAAATGCACTGACTCTCTGGTTAGGTAACATGTTTTTTTCGCTTCAAATCCGAGAAGCATACAAAATTGAATCCTTACACAATTTTGAAACAAACTTTTTTCGGTTTTAATACGTAGAGTTGAGTGGCTCCTACAAGGAAATTTAATACAACTTCCAAAACAAGTTCCTATCCTGCAAGATTCCTCGCACATAATCGCGAAAGACCTGCGCTTCCAGGCACTGTATATTGTTACTTGCGTAATGCATAGGCTAATGGAGAATTTTGAAAATTAATTCTAAGGAAACACAATTGTTAGAGTTTGCAGTTGAATATAAAAAATTAATTTCATGCAGATTATCAGAAATGTGCGAGAGAGGACCATGTAGTTCAGCACTTCTAAGGTAAAACCATGAAGCAATTCCGATACTGGTAATATAAAACCATTTAGCTAATTCGACGCAGGCCATGTATATAAAACCGTATAACCAATTTCTGTACTAAGCAGATAAAACCATACAGCCAATTCGCTGCTGGTTTTGGACGAAATCCATGACATTGAACCATGACCAGCAATTTGAGTACAAATGGTGTACATAAATTTATAGCGTTTAATTCTACCAACGTTATATCATAGCTACGCTATACAGTGTAAAGAATTGTTCTTAAAGAAAAAGTAAACAGGAGTCAGCATAATGCGATGCGACGTCACTTCGCCTTCAGTAACTTCCAGGAAAATTTCTGATGAAGTTGGTTTGTACAGGCAATATTGGGTCTTTTTGCTGATGAAGGCTCGCTTCAAGTCGAATTAAAATAACGCTAAAATGTTGAAAGAATTCTTTCGGAATTTAAATAATTTCTACCAAGATCGTTTTAATCGCATCAGTAATTTCTTCCTGATGGCTGACATTCGAAGCGTCCAATTAGATATATCTACATATGTATCTAATGCCTATACCGCACTAAATCTCGTCTAACGATATCTAATATTTTATTCCCTCCCTCTTTTTGATACATGTGGCCATATAAGCTAAATATAGTGAATTTGTTATTAAATGAACGCATGCTTCTGAAAGCAAATCGTAGGTATGTCGATGTCGCAGGTATATGGTGAATCGATTTTACCCGATCGCTTATGATTCTTCATACAAGGACGCTTCAAATTGCTGGTAAGATATTTACTGAATTATTTCTTATTATTCGGAAATGCCGGTATTTATAAACGGAGTTTGATCGTTTGTATAGCTGCACGGGAACGCGCTCAAACAATTCGCCGTGCAGTTAAGTCCAAACGAAGCCCTTAATCACTTAAACTGTCCATATATATTATTCTCAACATCATGAATTTGGCAAGAAAATTAACATAAATTATAATTAGACATTATAATATTATTATCTACATTTTCGGACGGCAGTGACTTTTTCCACAGGAGTGACCCAGGATCGTAAAATCCCTCATCAATAAAAGCTGGCAATCCTTTGTTCGAAATTACAATCACTGAAATTCATGCAACTTTGATATGAATCCCTCTTGATATGAAAATACTGATTTTCATACCCGATTTTCATATTCATATCATATTTTGAAAATACTGATTTTCTGAGAAAAATAATGGAATTGAGCTTATGGCGAATATATACAAATATTTTTTTTACATCCTGTGCGCATCAAGAAAATGCAGATATTTTTGCAGTCACTGTAGTTACTATTCGACTTACTGGGGCCTACTAAGTAAACTTAGCCCATGAAGCGTTTTCACCGTGAAAACAAAAAGCCCATAATTGCCCAACAATCCCACTTCACATTCATTTTTCCGATTTTGAAGTTAAATTAATTTAAGTTAACGTTTAATGCTGAGACTTTCAGGCTATAACGTCCATTAGGCAATTTTCTGCTATTAATTGTTTTGAATTGCACTAAACCGCGGCAAATGTCAGCTTCAAAACCTACTGAAAATATGAAACTTGTAATTTCGCACTTACCTACAAATATTTCAATGCGAAAAAAGTCCAAATATACCGTAATTTGTCCTAGAAGAAGTTTCTTCAAAGAAAACATTCAATGGTTTCAAGAAATTATTTAGCCCAAGATATTTTTTGGAAGTCAGAGGAAACACAAGATAAAAATGACCTCTACCATTGCAAACATTTTTTTGTCGCCTTTCATATCAAATTTTAATCACTGAAAATTTTACGCAAAGCAGGATGTCTAAAACTTAAATGATTGACTATTTATTCAACATTCCGCAAACGGTTTGTGGAAACAAATTAACGATACACGTCAATATTCCAATTGAAATGTTCAAAAAGTAAATTGTAAATATTCGAGATAGAGGATAAGTTCCCTACCAATCATTGCGGGCTCCGCGCAGTCGCTCCAGTCGTAAGCCATAAGCAGACACTCGGATTTCGATGCAACTTGGCATCGCCTACATCTACATAGGAAATTTTTCGGTAGTTAGCACTAGCAGTGAGCACACGATCATTCAAAATTCTGCGCCTGCACAAGAGATTGTGCCATATTAATGAAACATTATGAATTCAGTGAAGAAATAATTTTGTTCCTTCATTATAATTTTTTCACTTAGAAGATAAATAAAAATAAATTTGACAAGCAAATTATTTAAAAAACTGAAATTAAAAAAATATCTTCGATTAGTTCCTGGAATATTAAAAGAATGCGTCGTGCACCTGTAGCATGTTATTATTTTGAGAACATTTAGCAGGACAATTTTTAGTTCTAAATCTTTACTCTTATTCAAAATTGCATGGCCAAAGACTCGACAGGAAGCAGCGACAGGACAGGAAGCTGACGCAAAGTATAGACACGTTGAAGTTGAAGTATCAATTGGTTTTGACAGCCAGACTAATTGTAAGCAAACCTACATGATTACAAAATTTTGATAAAAATGGCTCGTTAGATCCTATCCAGTGAATTTGCTAGCACAGTTCATCAGTGTTAAAACAATCTTAACCAGTAATTTATTTCATAAGTGATATCAATCATTCTACCCTATGTAATATGTTGAATTTATATGTAACATTGAACTC
>NW_025943502.1:0-284 GCF_000764305.2 Hyalella azteca | reverse complement strand
CACGAGACACGTATCTGAGGCCACGAGACACGTATCCGAGGCCACGAGACACGTAACACGTATCCGAGGCCACGAGACACGTATCTGAGGCCACGAGACACGTATCCGAGGCCGAGTATCTCTGGTGGAGGCGTGGCCATGATGAGGCCGAGGCCTCTTTTGCCGATAGAGAGTTCAAGCTTCAGAACTCTTATAAACTCATGGAGAAGAGCCTCACATTACTCGGTGAGTTATACCTCTACTCGCTTATAAACTCATGGAGAAGAGCCTCACATTACTCGGTG
>NW_025943501.1:0-261 GCF_000764305.2 Hyalella azteca | reverse complement strand
GGGCATGTAACTCAAGCCAACTCCCCACCCCCTCCCCAGCTACTCCCCTTCATTCCCCTTCACTCCTCGGGCGCGCGCGCGTGCTGCTATACCTTCTCAGTCACTCACTTTACTCCTTTAATAATCCCCAACTCCTGTGATGAAGGTTAATTAAAAATTATTTAGAACAAGAAAACCATAGTTTTTTTCTTACTCAGATATAATAATTACGGAACGATTTAATCATTAAAAAATGCAGCTCTGGGCACACATTGCCTACAC
>NW_025943500.1:0-360 GCF_000764305.2 Hyalella azteca | reverse complement strand
TTGTTATTGTATTAAATTATTATTGAAGCATTGCGGTTTTGTTGCAATGCTTCTGTCGCAAATGTTTTCTCGTACTCTTTCCCTTGCCTTCTCCACGTCTCCGTCCGTAGCATTCGTACTCTCGGTTTTCACCCCCCCTTTCATATTCTGCTAAATGCCTCTTTTTTAACTTCTATTTTTAGCGTATTTTCTCATTTATGGAAAAAAGGCGCTATTGTGCTCGTCATGGCCGTCCGTCCGTCCGTCCGTCTATCCATGACTTCTTTTTCGTCGACAAGAAAATGTCGACGTCTCTGTCACTCACTGCAGTGAGTACCTACTGAGTTATATTTTTTTTCTCGTGTCCTCCCGCAATTTTTG
>NW_025943499.1:0-515 GCF_000764305.2 Hyalella azteca | reverse complement strand
CGTGTCCTAGGCTAATTAGGTGCGTATAAACGAGTTGCTTAGAATAACTAATTGGATACACATAACCTTTGCATGCCTAGTCTTTTGAACTAATTTATTACTCTTACGTTGTTAGCTCATGAATAACGCAAAGGCTTGAAATATTCCTTCAATAATTCGATATACAAGGTGATAGTTTAGTTATTGTTCCGTAAACCAGTAAATGTTCAAAATGTAAATAAATGTTAAAAAAAACAACTGATGCTTAAAAATGCCGTTTTACTGTTAAGTAAGACAATCATGATTCCGAAGGCTAAATATTTGTATTTAAAACATAATTGGGGTTTATAATAATAATGAGTCTTCAGTAAATCAATTACGGTTCTGTAAGGCATTTGACTTCCTTCACGTTCAGCTAAACAAGTTCTCATCAGTAAGCGAGTAAATGTTCAGTAAGCACATAATTGTTCACAAAGTGAGCCAGTCAATATTTATTTATATTATTAATACATATTTTATTATATTATTATTATTAA
>NW_025943498.1:0-1009 GCF_000764305.2 Hyalella azteca | reverse complement strand
TCGAGCGGTCAAGGTCGCGTGTCTCGCAACGGCGCTTGCGAAACACGGGGAAACGGAGTCGTGGTAGAGCTGCTCATGAGACCTTAGGTCTGATTTCATAATTTAGTCAAGAATATTAAGCTGAAAACAGATCCTTTTTAATTACCACGTTTTTCTTGACTTCGTTTCGTGTCCGTCTGTCATCAAAAATTCAAACCTTAATTTAGGGCACTTCTAAACATCCTAGTAAGTTGAAATTTGGCATGCATGTTAATGCTGCCTAACAATTCAAGATTTGATCATCAGAAATAATAATTCAAATTTTTTTTTCAATTTAAAAAAAAAAAAAAAAAAAACACTAAAAATTCACCGTTTGGAATTGAGTTTTTTCTCGAACATCCACACTTGCCAAACCTGGAAATTGATTTGAATTGCTAAAATTGCTAACTAAAAAGTAGAAAATAAATAAATATAAAAATATTTTTAAAAACCGCATTTTTCTGGTTTTTACAAAACTAAAAATAGTGAAATAAAATAAATAAATAAACTTTTAAAAACCACGTTTTCTTAACGGACAAAAAAGAAAAACATTTACTCCTACATAACATTACATAACATTTTACATAACTTAAATGCTATGTAAGAGTAAATGTTTTTCTTTTTTGTTCGTTAAGAAAGTTAAGAAAACGTGGTTTTTAAAAGTTTTTTTATTTATTTTATTTTTATTCGAGATACAATGCTACAGTTTGCGACTGAATTCTGAATACTAGTCACAGGATATCTATCATACAGACTAAATGCAGGTGATAAGCTAGTAGTTTTTGGATATCGAAAAGAACAACAAAAAAGGACTCTAACATACAAACAGTTCACGTCAATGGGCGTGGGAGGAGATGGAAACAGGTTAATGTATAATTCGAATATAAAATTCAACAGCTGTATTTGAATACTTTCGAAAAAAAATAATTTCCTGCTTCAATGAAATTGATCACGGCATTCATTTATTATATTATTAATACATTTTATTAGG
>NW_025943497.1:0-445 GCF_000764305.2 Hyalella azteca | reverse complement strand
AAACCGCCCCATCTACTACAGCAATGGATGGTTTCGTGAATTTGCTAAATATAGTTCCTAGAGATTGGTTTTCGATTAGAGGAATATGTGGATTGGCATTATCCAAGCTTGGGTTTTCGAAAACCTTCAAATCCATACCTGCACAAAAAACAGAACCTTCGGCATCTATTACGACGCACCATATTTCAGGATTTTGATTTGCAAAATCCAAGGCATAGGCTATTTCTTGCACCATGGTGGGTGTAAAGGCATTTCTTTTGTCGGGTCGTGCCAAGGTAAGGTAGAAAATATGTCCTTCTTGCCTGATTTTGATGAAGAAAAACTGTGTTTTAAAGAAATCTGAAAAAAGTTCGTTCCTCGAAATATTCATATTTTAAGATTGAATGAGTTCTTGAAAGTCTAATTTTAGTTTTTGAATAATGTTCGGGTGCACCGTTGTATAATT
>NW_025943496.1:0-1084 GCF_000764305.2 Hyalella azteca | reverse complement strand
TTATATTCTTTGTGATGCACACGACCTTGAAAAAAACTATGCAATACATACATCGTATACGGCCGTGCCATTTGCATACAACGGCCGTGTAAATTATTAGTTTTAAATGAAATAGAATATTCTTTATGACATAGAAATGACATAGAATTATATTCTTTGTGACGCACAGGACCTTGAAAAAACTATGCCATGCATACATCGCATACGGTGATGTATTTGCATACAACGGCCGTGTAAATTATTAGTTTTAAATGACATAGAATATTCCGATTTATTATATTTGATTCAAATGGAAGCGAAATCGAATAAATTTCCATACATCGTGTATGACAATGCATATATTCGCATACAAAAGCTATGGAAATGTCAATTCTTCGAGCATTATTCGTTTTAAATAAAAAATAACATTCCCTATAGGGCCTAATATATGTGATTCAAATAAAAGTGGAATCGAAATTACAAACAAGAAACCATTTTCATCTGGCAAGATACATCATTAATATAATGTCGTAATAGTTTCGAAATGTCTTATCGTTCAGTTTATTCAGTTTATAAAATGAATGTTATCCCCATAAATGGACAATTATGTACACAATAAATAAGACATCGTATATATATAGCGCAGCTAAACTGAATACATTACACAACTCTTCACTAAAAAAAAAAAAAGAATTTTAAAAGCTGCGGATTTTTAAAATTTGTAAAAAATTTCAGAATTAAATAAGTATATATTTTAATCTATAAGATGAAGCAACATAGAGATAGGACTCAGTAATGTGTATGTATAAGAAGAAGAAACACGCGCAAGAAAAACAGGCTAAACAACGGATACCCCGGACCCGTCTACCGCCTTGTGGTGTATAGAGTAAATGTGTGCAGTTCTTTGCCTCATTCATATGTCAGGAAAAAAGTGCCCCGAATATAATACGTTATTTAAGCCGTACCTATAGTGCCCCTGAACTTTCGACCTCAGGCGAAAGGAACCGAAGAAAATTTCATAACTGAGCAACACACAAACCTGGCGTTTCCCTCGAGTACCTTACAAAATTGAGAACCTTCCAAAAAATATAGATATGATTACATT
>NW_025943495.1:0-1300 GCF_000764305.2 Hyalella azteca | reverse complement strand
TATCAATAAAGGAAAAACGAGTAAAAATCACAGAAAATGTCATTTATTCTACCTCTATATCATCTACAATGAAAGAGGAGGACTTCATAGTACTTTTTATAATGGGTGAGTACATTCTGCATACTGTAAAAGTTTTAAAATTAAGTTTTATTGCAAGTGTCCCGAGTAGCCCCATCAAACCAGGCTACTCAGGACACTTTTTTTTTCTTCTGGCACCTTACGAATAGCATATGGAATTTTTTGACAATGCCATTTGATAGCCCTCGCAAAGAGCTATAAAATGAGCCTAAACTTGTTTATGAAATGTTTCATCCTAAGAAGTTATTAACAGTTATTAAAAAAAAAAAACCGCTCAAAACGCCCCGAGAAGCCCCGGTTGACGGTAGATCTATTGATAGTGTTGTGCACTTTGCTGTCAGCAACCTACCTGTTATGCGATTCTTCAATGTTTAGAAGATCTGCATTCCTGAAGTGTTTTTGTATATTGAAGCCAGTTAAATGGTCAATATTTAGCTCGTTACCTTGCTCCAAACAAACTTTGCAAAGATAATGAATAGACTTGTCACTTGTCAATAATTGTTTACCCAAAAGTCCCAAAGTGGAAACACTACCTTGGTCATTCTTGAAGGCAATAAGTGCCCTTTTTAGCCATATATTTTTATCCATATACTGTTATTGTTAGTAGGCTAATTGCAAAAAAAAAAAACATTTCAAAAAGACAAAAAAGCTGAAAAAATAAAAAAAAATCATGACAAAGTAAAAAAATAATTGATTTTTTATTTTATTTATTTTTCAAAAAATCAAAAAATCACCAACCTTAAAGGAAAAACAAGTACAAATCACAGAAAATGTCATTTATTCTACATCTACATCATCTACAAATGATGAGAAGTTTGGAGCTTGAAGTACCTACTGTTAGTAATGGATGAGTACACTCTACACGCTTCAAATGTTTTGAAATTAAGTTTTATTTCATGTGTCCTAAATTACCCCATTCCCAGGGGTAATTCAAGACACTTTCCTTTTGCATCTGGTACCTTACAAATAACATACATATTGAATTATTTCAGAGATGCCATACAATAGCCCTTGCTAAGACCTTTAAAATGAGTCCAAATTCATTTATTAAATGTTTCATGGTAAAAAGTTATTAACAAATAATACTATACGTTTGAAAATTACTTTTTAAAGACAACATTTATAAAGAATCCAGTGTCTCCAATGTTACAGATGTAGAATGAATTTCTAATTTTATTTTTAAATATTAGAAAAATGAATTTTTCAATTTTTTTAATATATA
>NW_025943494.1:0-3916 GCF_000764305.2 Hyalella azteca | reverse complement strand
CGATTACCTTACCATTCGGCAGTAACTTACACTGGGCGCTAGCTCCGCAACTCGATTACCTTACCATTCGGCAGTAACTTACACTGGGCGCTAGCCATGCAGCTCGATTACCTTAACATTCGGCTGTAACCTGCATTTGGGGCTAGCCATGCAGCTCGATTACCTTGCCATTCAACGGTAACTTACACTGGGCGCTAGCCCCGCAGCTCGATTACCTTACCATTCGGCGGTAACTTACATTGGGCGCTAGCCATGCAGCTCGATTACCTTACCATTCAACGGTAACTTACACTGGGTGCTAGCCATGCAGCTATTACCTTACCATTCGGCTGTAACTTACATTGGGCGCTAGCCCCGCAGCTCGATTACCTTACCATTCGGCGGTAACTTACATTGGGCGCTAGCCCCGCAGCTCGATTACCTGCGAGTATGGCACAACAGCGCCCCCCAGGGCCGGCCTCCTCACTCACTCTGTGTGTCTGCCGCTTAATGAAGCCTCGGCTTAAGCTCGCGATAAGCCATCTCCACAGATGCATTCTACAAGCGCTTTAATAAGACGCCATGCAATGGGAACGGGATTAAAAGGCGATTAATATCTCGTAATTTTTAGTAATCGACTTTGATTATTATTAAATTATCAGGGTCACTGATTTAATACGTGAACTTTTCTTAACCATTGCTAACGCATAAATTACATTCTCGATTCGTAAAGCTCTCCTAAATCGATCAGGTTGTAAATATCCATTTCCTTTATAAAGAGGCAGCTGGAAGCTGATTGACAGGCAAGTGCTATGAAGATTTTTATTTTGGCATACGATGATCAAATTAATATCTTTAGGAGGAGAAACCAGCATGAGTTAAAGATCGATTCATTGAAAAAGTAACGATGGCTGGAAGTATATTTACTATAGAAAGTTGAGATCAGAAAAAGCCAGAAACTTTCAGTTAATTTCTGAAGCCACAATTGATCTTCTTTAGTGCCCCGACGAACGTCACGTTCACCGATTGCCAAATTATTGAACTTGACACTCGCATGTTAAGCCACGAACACTGCCTGGCATTTGCTGCATCGATCTCTAACACTCTTAAAGAAAAATATAGCTGCCTTAACGCCGTCCGGTCTTCATTCCAGGAAACGCATAAAAAACGTCCACATAATTTTGACTTTTGAGTATCAGTTGCGCTTAAATTTATTCGTCGTTTCCACCATGGAAAAAGTTGTTTAAAAAGTTAGTATTTATTTTGTTCAAATCTGTGTCATCAAATCCAAGTCAACCTCAAAGTCAATGATTTTCTTCATACTGTCTATGCTGGACGTAGTTTAGTAGTGCATATTTTCAATATAATATTTCAGGGCTATTTGTTTTTCTCCTACGAGTATTAGGACAATGTAAATGTCCATTTTAACGTAGCCCTTTATTTCTGGTTGTCTGATTGATTTATGTATTGCTTTCTGTACAGTATATTAACTTCTTGTTGTTCTGATTCCTTCATTTAACTACATTTTAATGAATTTCTTACGACTTATGCTACAATTTTTCAAATATTAAATAAGATGGATGGTTCTAGTCTCGTGATGCTTAACTGATGCGCCTCAAAACTCGTCTTTGCGTAGCCCATTTGTCATCATTCGATGTTCCTGGGAATAACGAGTCTACGATCACAGAAACATTTTAGCCTCCCATACCCAGGTAGGAATACCATAGGCATGGCTGTGCCGCGGAGACTACAACATTCAGTTCAGAACACATTGTACATCCCTCACCGCTGGTCCGACACTCGCGGGACCAATTCGTTTGCTTCAGTCGACCCTCGACATCTCCTGTGACGAGCATCTTTGCTCTCAATCCTCACGAGTCTCGAAAGTAAATCTCAAGCACGAAAAATATACCTTAAACTAAAGAAATTTGTGTTTAAAGAGAAGCCATGTTTTGCTGAAAATAATGGCTGCTGCTATATATAGCAGCAGCCATTATTTTCAGCAAAACATGGCTTCTCTTTAAACACAAATTTCTTTAGTTTAAGGTATATTTTTCGTGCTTGAGATTTACTTTCGAGACTCGTGAGGATTGAGAGCAAAGATGCTCGTCACAGGAGATGTCGAGGGTCGACTGAAGCAAACGAATTGGTCCCGCGAGTGTCGGACCAGCGGTGAGGGATGTACAATGTGTTCTGAACTGAATGTTGTAGTCTCCGCGGCACAGCCATGCCTATGGTATTCCTACCTGGGTATGGGAGGCTAAAATGTTTCTGTGATCGTAGACTCGTTATTCCCAGGAACATCGAATGATGACAAATGGGCTACGCAAAGACGAGTTTTGAGGCGCATCAGTTAAGCATCACGAGACTAGAACCATCCATCTTATTTAATATTTGAAAAATTGTAGCATAAGTCGTAAGAAATTCATTAAAATGTAGTTAAATGAAGGAATCAGAACAACAAGAAGTTAATATACTGTACAGAAAGCAATACATAAATCAATCAGACAACCAGAAATAAAGGGCTACGTTAAAATGGACATTTACATTGTCCTAATACTCGTAGGAGAAAAACAAATAGCCCTGAAATATTATATTGAAAATATGCACTACTAAACTACGTCCAGCATAGACAGTATGAAGAAAATCATTGACTTTGAGGTTGACTTGGATTTGATGACACAGATTTGAACAAAATAAATACTAACTTTTTAAACAACTTTTTCCATGGTGGAAACGACGAATAAATTTAAGCGCAACTGATACTCAAAAGTCAAAATTATGTGGACGTTTTTTATGCGTTTCCTGGAATGAAGACCGGACGGCGTTAAGGCAGCTATATTTTTCTTTAAGAGTGTTAGAGATCGATGCAGCAAATGCCAGGCAGTGTTCGTGGCTTAACATGCGAGTGTCAAGTTCAATAATTTGGCAATCGGTGAACGTGACGTTCGTCGGGGCACTAAAGAAGATCAATTGTGGCTTCAGAAATTAACTGAAAGTTTCTGGCTTTTTCTGATCTCAACTTTCTATAGTAAATATACTTCCAGCCATCGTTACTTTTTCAATGAATCGATCTTTAACTCATGCTGGTTTCTCCTCCTAAAGATATTAATTTGATCATCGTATGCCAAAATAAAAATCTTCATAGCACTTGCCTGTCAATCAGCTTCCAGCTGCCTCTTTATAAAGGAAATGGATATTTACAACCTGATCGATTTAGGAGAGCTTTACGAATCGAGAATGTAATTTATGCGTTAGCAATGGTTAAGAAAAGTTCACGTATTAAATCAGTGACCCTGATAATTTAATAATAATCAAAGTCGATTACTAAAAATTACGAGATATTAATCGCCTTTTAATCCCGTTCCCATTGCATGGCGTCTTATTAAAGCGCTTGTAGAATGCATCTGTGGAGATGGCTTATCGCGAGCTTAAGCCGAGGCTTCATTAAGCGGCAGACACACAGAGTGAGTGAGGAGGCCGGCCCTGGGGGGCGCTGTTGTGCCATACTCGCAGGTAATCGAGCTGCGGGGCTAGCGCCCAATGTAAGTTACCGCCGAATGGTAAGGTAATCGAGCTGCGGGGCTAGCGCCCAATGTAAGTTACAGCCGAATGGTAAGGTAATAGCTGCATGGCTAGCACCCAGTGTAAGTTACCGTTGAATGGTAAGGTAATCGAGCTGCATGGCTAGCGCCCAATGTAAGTTACCGCCGAATGGTAAGGTAATCGAGCTGCGGGGCTAGCGCCCAGTGTAAGTTACCGTTGAATGGCAAGGTAATCGAGCTGCATGGCTAGCCCCAAATGCAGGTTACAGCCGAATGTTAAGGTAATCGAGCTGCATGGCTAGCGCCCAGTGTAAGTTACTGCCGAATGGTAAGGTAATCGAGTTGCGGAGCTAGCGCCCAGTGTAAGTTACTGCCGAATGGTAAGGTAATCG
>NW_025943493.1:0-319 GCF_000764305.2 Hyalella azteca | reverse complement strand
ATAAACAATAAAAATATATTTCCATATCTTTCTTGTAAATATATATACCTACATATATATTTCCATATATTTTAGTGAAGTTTTTTTTTTTGCAATATGAATTATGAAGGTTTCAAAACACCTTGTATGTAACTACCATATATAATGCATATACAATATATAATGATTATATATAATATAGTGTTCATTATATATAATATAATGAACATTCATGTACAGCCTGCATCTGAACATGTATACTAATTGCAGTTTATATGAAGTTATAAATTGCTGTTCCAATTATCTGTTCTTTCATATGTTGTTTATTTTATTAATAGCT
>NW_025943492.1:0-1348 GCF_000764305.2 Hyalella azteca | reverse complement strand
AATATTATTCTTTTTGCTTTTATTATTATTTCAAACTGACTATTTACAATTTTTGAATCTATTATATATGCTTTTTACGCATTTATTTACTATTTACGTGTATTTCATTGCAAGTCTTTATTGTTAACAGACAATTATACTTATTAGCCCATCTGGCAGGCTGAACTGCATCAGGATGACCCCCATAAATGCTCAATTTTTCGTACAATGTCGCACTTATTTCTTTCAGGGAATGCTGATAACTGATCATATATTCCTGATATAATATACATGTTATTACATTGCATCGAAAAATATGTATATTATATCAATAATTATGTAAATGATGTAAAATCTAGGTAACAATATAACGTGTTATATTACATGCATATTTAGTTCTTTATTAAAGTTAAGAAAATTGGACTTCATATTTAATATTAACTTAAAATTTCGTTCTATACATAATTAAATGAATTAAGACTTAAACCAGAAGATTACATGATTCAATGAATATTAAATATTATTATTTATAGCTATAACATAGATAATTGAACATTTTCGTACCTTCTGGAGCAGGTTTAGTTCTTTATTAAAGTTTAGACGGAACGAATGTAAATTTAATACTAATTTAAATTTTGTTAGACAATAATAATTGATTAGTTATCTTATCATTCTATTATAATATTATATTTATAATCCAATTATTATATTATAATTATAATCCTATTATAATCCAATTTAGATTAAATATTATAATTTAGCGATAAGATATAAATCAACTATAATATATAACATATATGCTATAACTACAGGGGCAGGTTTGGCTTTTCATAAAAGTGCCAAAGCTGTGACTATAAATTTAATATTAATTCAACTTTATTACACAATAAAAATTGATTAATTATCTTATATTGTAACTCGATTCAATTTAAATACTATAATTTGGCAGTAATATATAAAATATATAATATATATATTATTTATATATATTACAGAGGCTAGTTCGGCACCGTCTACCTTATCTTAACTATTATTATAATCTCTAATTATCATAATATCATTATCCAATGATATATAATAATTAAACAATAATATACGATATATATATAAATATATGCTATACCTACAGGGAAAGGTTCGGCACTGTATAGCTTACCTTAATTATTATCATATTATAACCCAATTAAATACATTATTTAATATATGTATTATTAATTAATATTAATATATGAAATATAATATATATATACATTATTTATATATATTACAGAGGCAGGTTCGGCACCGTGTACCTCTGCAACTGCAGCAAAACTGGCGTGAAATTCGCAGCGAAATTCATCAACACAAAACGCAAGCAGGAGAGAAGAAA
>NW_025943491.1:0-708 GCF_000764305.2 Hyalella azteca | reverse complement strand
TTGCCATCTGTGCAGATGACATCCTTGCTAATGCTCTCCATTTTTTGAACTACAACCTGCAGAATAATAAAAATAAGCATTTATACAAGAAACTTTGCTCAAATTTTATGTAAATATAAAAGGTGGTACTGAAATGGAAACTTGACAACTATTGCTGTTTCTCGGTTAACACATTAAGTGCGGCAACAACCCACAGCGCTGGCAGCTGGCCTAAAAATGGCCAAGTCCAGTGCTAAAAAGTCCTATAATTCAAAATACCGGTATACTAGTAAATTTGTAGTATACTTAAAAATTAAATTTTCCTTTTTTCGTACATTTTATATTTTAAAGAGGCAGTACTGTCATCATAAATTTTTGTCAACAGACGCAATTGAAAAAAAACTAAATTGCGGAATTTATCCGGAAAAAAGACCCTGCCACCCACCCGTGGGTCGTCCCGCACTAAACATGTTAACATTTCAAAGAAGTCCCTAAATGAGCATCAAGCAGTAACTTGGGAGCTGCTTACTGCATCCAAACTGAACAAGTATAAACCTAGAGTAATACATAGTACACATAACATTCAGGTACAGTTCAATTAAGTGTGCACAACACAACAGGATAAAAGATATATTTGAATTGAGAAAATTTTTGCATTGAAATGTACAAGAAATACTGATTGGCTGGGTTAAACTGTTCCAACAGGTTCCATGCAATTCCAGTTAGCTG
>NW_025943490.1:0-2624 GCF_000764305.2 Hyalella azteca | reverse complement strand
GCATGCTGGGGAGGCAGGAATAGCATGCTGGGGAAGCTGAGGCAGGAAGGGGAGTAGACACGGCATGTCAGAGCCCCAGGGGCAGCGCTTCTGTCAGCATCGCGCGGCGTACAAATCACGAGCGTAAAAAATTAGAGGGGAAGTTGACGCGCGTATGAGCGAGCGTCCCACGACCTACGCGCGTCTCGTGTGTTGCGTGCGGTATAATTACGCATCTTGTGTGTTGCGTGCGATATAAATACGCATCTCGCTTTTTGCTTTACGCATCTAATATGTTTTTGCGTCTCATTTTTTCATATGCGTGCTTTACGCATCTAATATTTTTTAATGTGTTCTTTTTGTAACTTATTTTTTTTGAGAAGAAGCCAACTTATTTTTTCATATGCGTGCTTTACGTACGCATCCTCCATGTTGGGTATAAAATAAAATTCGCGTATTTAATGTTGCGCCATAGGAGACGATCGGTTTTTAATTTCACATTCGAAATGAGTCTTTCTATTGATTATTGATCATGACAGAAGAAGTGAAGTTCTTGTGTTGCACACGTGGTGCTATATGTCCAGAAATGTGTTTAATTTATTTATTTAACATAAGTAAATACCTTTCCATTTTCGTGACGTAGTGAAGTATGCAGACTGGCCATGCAGAAGGAAGCTGGAGGCAGGTAGCATCTAACAGAAGAATAACGAACCTTCCTGTCGAAACTTTCTGTATAAGTGGTAGGCTGAAATAAAAGGCACTATATTCCTGTTCTCTGTCATGATATATTTAAACTACGTATTGAATATAAATTTTCAAGTAAAATTATCATAGGTTACAAATTTTTCTAACTGGTCGTTAGTGCTCTAGAAAAGTTGGTATCAACGTTGGGGCATCTTTCTTATCACTAATATTGCAACATTTCTTGAAGCTGTCGCGATTGTACCGCAAAATATAAAGGTTAACGAAAAATTTCATATAAAATCGTTCGTTTGAACGAGATCTCTGTTTGTTGCTCCTTGTTTTTCATCTCGACTTGATATATCAATAGATCCTCGAAATCGAATACTGAATTCGAATTCGAATATTAAATTTGAATTTGAATATTAAATTCGAATTCGAATACTAAATTTGAATTCGAATATTAAATTCGATTCCGAATATTAAATTCGAATAATAAATTTTCAAGTGCATCCAGTTTCACGCGAGGTTTTGATGTTATCTTCATAATAGAGCTTAGCTTCTGAGCTGCAAAGGTCCAGATTTACATCATCGAGGAATTTTTTTCTCGATTAAAATTAAAAAATTAATGAATTGTTTTCTTGATCGAGGCTTGAAGATCATCTAATCATCAATTAATAGACATGTTGCCTTATTTCAATTACTAACTTGCTATTAATTTCGAATTAATTTCAAAGTGGCAGCTTAAAAATCCGGGATAATTAAACTCGCGAAGAAATATACATGAAACATAAGTCAAAATCCGCTGAAAAAGGTATTGTGCGTCATTTTTCAATGCTTTTCAGTGCCAGAAAATCTAAAAATGAAACTTTGAAAAAAATATTTATGTTCCGAAAGGAGTTATACTGTAAGTGAAAGTTGTCCAAATAAAAAATCAAGTCGGATAGAGAACCCCCAAAAATTTTCTCGTCACTCCACCCACTCACCGAAGCGGGCCGTTTACAAAATTATTTTATATTTTAGGATTGAAATTAGAATCATCTGAAATTGGTGCTGTAAATTCATTTAAACTTGTCTTAGATCCTTACAGTATATTTTACCTTATTCCAAAAACTAAAAATAGGGAACATACGAACATTGAATTTCGTCATACATATTTTAGCGCATTTTCTCATTTATGGAAAAAATGCACTATTGTGCTCGCCATGTCCGTCCGTCCGTTCGTCCGTCCGTCCGTGACTTCAAGTTTTCGTCGACGAGAAAATGCGCTCTCTGTCACTCACTGCAGTAAGTATTGAGTTATATTTTTTGCAGATATGATTGAATTGTGGGCATTTTAACATGCATAGCCTCTCACATCACGGCGCCAAGCAGCAACGAACAATCGCGTCTTGTTGCAACGTCTGCTGCTAAATACGGACAACGCGAACAGTTCTAACCGTAAAACCTACTGCCGTGGCTACATACAAGGCCACAAGTTATGGGTTACTCCAACCACCACATCATCACTAGACGGAAGTGATGAAATTCTATTAAATTGAATCACCTAAAATATTCCAGTTAATCTCAATATAGAATCGTATTTTGGTAGTGATTCATGATCCTCTCAACTTCACCGCGGTAGCAATATTGTTGACCTTGGTTTTCAAATCCTGCATGGCGGTAGAAATGTTTCATATGATTATATTATAATATCAGACATAATCAATGGTGATGCAGAAATATGTCTATAGAATGGTGACTATGGAAATGGGTAAGTGATTGTGACAGCGAGGAGGTTAATACACAGTGGGACGGTGATTGAGGCAAGAGAGTGGATAGTACGATAATGGTAAAGTGATTGAGGCAAGGAGAAGGTTAATAAAATAGTGGGAAGGTGATTAAGGCAGCAGGGAGGTTAATACGATTGTAGGAAGGTGATTAAGGCAGTGGGGAGGTTAATACGATAATGGGAAGGTGATTAA
>NW_025943489.1:0-333 GCF_000764305.2 Hyalella azteca | reverse complement strand
GTCCAGCAGCTATCTCAATCGTCAGCTATGGAAAGATCGGGTTCCAAAGGCCGGATCCCTTGTGAATCAAGTCACGAAAAGTTCCAAGAATCGGCAACAGGCCATGGGCCTATTTCTTCAACGCCGACACTTCTATTCTATTCTATGGAGAAACTTCAAATTAGATGTGCATTGTTTTACACTTTCGGGCCATCGCATTCTATTGTTACATTGTTATAGTCCGTGCCAGGTTCTATTCCAAGGGGGGAAATCGACCACATTGGGCGCAAACAATAGAGCGGGCTCGTCCCTGTTCATTCGAACTGGGATGTATTAGACATTAAAGTTCTACCC
>NW_025943488.1:0-666 GCF_000764305.2 Hyalella azteca | reverse complement strand
AACAAATCAACTAAACGTTTTGCTGAAGATCGTGCATAGTTGCGGTCATGTCAAAGTGGTCAGACTGCATTAACATGTGCTCAACTTACAGTAAATACAAATTTTATTGTTGCCATTTGACTGTTTTAGGGTAAAATTAGAGATTTTGGTAACCCGTGCATGGACTTTGTAAGTAAATTTGCGCCTCGTAAATGGCTTTTCATGGCCAAGATATGGAATTCACGGCTTGGTGAAATAGAATCACGGCTTGAAGAAATGTAATTACCGCTGGCAAATCCATAAAACCACGGCTCAAAAAATTCAGTCGCAGCTCACCAAGCAGATATATTCCATGCCTGCTTCTAAAACCCTTTCACCCCAATCTCAATGTCGTAATAGGTAGTTGATTTAACTGCCCAATGCCTGCTGGCTGCTGGGCTGTTGTTCCACTAGTTGCTGTGTTCTGTTGACAAAAAAAAGCCTAATTATGGCTTGTTTATTGATTTTTTTTTCGCAACAATCTTTAGTGGCTAATCATGTTCTAGTATGGAATATATCTACTTGGCAAGCCGCAACTGAATTTTTCGAGCCTTGGTTTTATGGATTTGCCAGCCGTGATTCCATTTCTACAAGCCGTGATTCTATTTCACCAAGCCGTGAATTCCATATCTCGGCCATGAAAAGCCA
>NW_025943487.1:0-323 GCF_000764305.2 Hyalella azteca | reverse complement strand
CCTGCCGAACCTACCATGCTGCTCTGATCAATGGTAATGGTATTTTCGTTACCAGAAAGATTGACATTAGCCTCATTGCTATCATTTCCTTGAGTTACGCTAATATTATTCTTATTATGATCAGCTGAAGTAGAAGTTTTAAACCTAAAGGAATTATTTAAGCCAGATTGGGTAATGCTAGCAGTATTTTCATTTCCTCTAATTGTAAAATTTGTCGTTTGGTTTCTATCTGATTGTTCAATAGTAATATTATTTAATGAACTTGTGCCCCCTGAAATACTAACCGTGGCGGAATGAGAGGACGCTGGCGAAAGAATGCCCAC
>NW_025943486.1:0-307 GCF_000764305.2 Hyalella azteca | reverse complement strand
TTTGTCTCACAACCACCTGTTGGAGGTATAACTTCAGTGTATCTCACGTCATGAACAATGAGACTAGTAACAAGTTTGTTATCTACAGACACATCATAACAAGTTTGTTATCTAAAGACACATCATAACAAGTTTGTTATCTACAGACACATCATAACAAGTTTGTTATCAATACAGTCACATCGTAACAGTCACATCGTACAGACACATCATAACAAGTTTGTTATCTACAGACACATCGTAACAAGTTTGTTATCTACAGACACATTGTAACAAGTTTGTTATCTACAGACACATCGTAACAAGT
>NW_025943485.1:0-284 GCF_000764305.2 Hyalella azteca | reverse complement strand
GCTAACAGTGTTCTAATTCTAGGCGACAGTTGAACAGAACTAAAATTGAAAATAACTTTATCCAGGTCACATGACTTAACTCCTCCGTTGATGCCGAGGTTTACGAGCTTCCTCTTGTGGGTACGCGACGTCACGTGGGCGAACTCTTCATTTCTCATCGACCAACTCTCCATTTCTCTAAATTGAATAACAAATCCAGCTCTTTTCCTCTTTTGATTCTAGGTCAATAGTTTTTTTCCTTTCTTTCCTTATCATTTTCTAAATTTATGTACTAAAATTGATTT
>NW_025943484.1:0-1200 GCF_000764305.2 Hyalella azteca | reverse complement strand
CGCGTTGCATGTGATTTTTTTCTTCATTTTCATAATATTCGGTGTAGATGCTCGTCCAATGCATTATATTTATTGATATCAAATATAATTTACTAAATATTCGCTATACTTGAACAAACTTTAACTTAGAAAAAACTATTTTTAATCAAATAAGTCATTGTTGGTGAAATTTGTGCATGGATTAAGCTATTCATGCACACCCTGAATCCTCATCATCACCATTTTATCCTTAATCGGAATTTTCGTTTTTAGAGCAGTACGTTAAATCGAAGCCAGGTTTACTAAGCCTAATTTTTATGGTGCAATCGAGGTTATGTTATAATGTATATTATATGTTATGCAATCGGAAGTAATGTATACAAATTTTATATATTATATGTTATGAATATATTTAGGTATTGTTTGTTCCTCGTGATAACAAAACACCGGTCGTAGAGAAGCATTAATTGGAATTAAACATTCCTGTTCTCGGACCGAATTGATCGTATATAATTGCCCTAATATTAATCAATAAGTAACGAATACAACGAATCAAGAATGAGTTATTGAATTAAATATGTTCAACAATTCAACACTATAATTGAAATTCGTGTCATTCATTCTCGTTATAATTAACAAGAAGCATTTTTCCTAAAATTGTCATTCCTGGACTAAGAAGGAACTGGGGTTCAACGCTTGGAAGCTTAGCACGTTGACTCGGATTGCTTCATCTTGTACTATTATTTCATTTTTTGTACTGTTTTTAAACAGGGTTGCCAGACGGTCATTTTTTCCGGACAAATTCTGTGATTTAGTTTTTTTTCAATTGCGTTTGCCGGCTAAAATTTATGATAGGGGTACTTCCTAATTAAATTTTAAATACTGCAAAAAGAAAATGAATGGAATTTTATAGTGGAACCTACAAATAAACTAGTATATTTTGAGTTATCGGCCTTTTTTGGTCTTTTTTGTTTTCGGATTTGGCCAATTTTAGGCAACCTGAATTATGTACCACTACATCCTGGAGAAATACATTTCGTGGTACTCATATGTACCACTTCGTAGTCAACGTGTTAACGCCTTAAAAATTTTTCATTATACTATATACTATTACGAAAATCTATATTATAGAACAATAGTTTCCTTTATAATGACGAAATGTTGACCAATTTGCCTTATAAAGCATTTTTTGTCTATCGGAAATGCACAGATGTTTTACAA
>NW_025943483.1:0-10052 GCF_000764305.2 Hyalella azteca | reverse complement strand
TCTAGCCAGAACAGGCGAAACTTAGGGTGGAAGGACGCTGCCAACTGGCACTCCTTGTCTTCTAGGAGGGGCCCAAACCTTTTCGCGATGCCTGCCAGCATTGCGTCCACCAGAGGACTGCAGTACAGGACGTCTTGTGTATGCCAGTAACACAAGACGTGATTGGCTGACGAACACTTGATGACGTAGTCAGCCGTCAGTGTGGGCGTGGCACACGGCTTACGATCTTAGCACTAAATCGGAGATTTTTAAACATTTTTAGCGGACTGCCAGTTAGCGGAACTAAATTTAGCGGAAGCTAATTGGTCCGCTAAAGGTTTTCAAAGTTAGCTGGACAGCTAATCCGATAAGGAAAAAGTTAGCTTCGCTAATTAGCGGTTAGCGGATTAGCGGAACTGTGCCCACCACTGATCACACCATCACCCTCACCCCTCTCATCCAGCATCACTCTCATCATTTCCAGTCTCTCCCTCTCATATGCATCACACTCCATCATCAATTGCTCCACAATTTCCCTCTCACCTCTCACACATAAAACAAATATAACATCTCCTGCCATTCCACCTCTACTGTCCAATTATATATCATATATGCACGCATACTTTGGCATCTCTTCCATCTTGTACAATCTCAGGCTGTCCTTTAGATCTTTCCATTCTCTTAAATCACATAATTTCTCTCTCTTTTTATTTCATTCATTCATTCTTTAACTTCAGCCATTCGGTCCCTGTTACACCTGTACTGTCATCAGCCATTCTGTCCCTGTTAGACCTGTACTGTCATCAGCCATTCGGTCCCTGTTACACCTGTACTGTCATCAGCCATTCGGTCCCTGTTACACCTGTACTGTCATCAGCCATTCGGTCCCTGTTACACCTGTACTGTCATCAGCCATTCGGTCCCTGTTACACCTGTACTGTCATCAGCCATTCGGTCCCTGTTACACCTGTACTGTCATCAGCCATTCGGTCCCTGTTACACCTGTACTGTCATCAGCCATTCGGTCCCTGTTACACCTGTACTGTCATCAGCCATTCGGTCCCTGTTACACCTGTACTGTCATCAGCCATTCGGTCCCTGTTACACCTGTACTGTCATCAGCCATTCGGTCCCTGTTACACCTGTACTGTCATCAGCCATTCGGTCCCTGTTACACCTGTACTGTCATCAGCCATTCGGTCCCTGTTACACCTGTACTGTCATCAGCCATTCGGTCCCTGTTACACCTGTACTGTCATCAGCCATTCGGTCCCTGTTACACCTGTACTGTCATCAGCCATTCGGTCCCTGTTACACCTGTACTGTCATCAGCCATTCGGTCCCTGTTACACCTGTACTGTCATCAGCCATTCGGTCCCTGTTACACCTGTACTGTCATCAGCCATTCGGTCCCTGTTACACCTGTACTGTCATCAGCCATTCGGTCCCTGTTACACCTGTACTGTCATCAGCCATTCGGTCCCTGTTACACCTGTACTGTCATCAGCCATTCGGTCCCTGTTACACCTGTACTGTCATCAGCCATTCGGTCCCTGTTACACCTGTACTGTCATCAGCCATTCGGTCCCTGTTACACCTGTACTGTCATCAGCCATTCGGTCCCTGTTACACCTGTACTGTCATCAGCCATTCGGTCCCTGTTACACCTGTACTGTCATCAGCCATTCGGTCCCTGTTACACCTGTACTGTCATCAGCCATTCGGTCCCTGTTACACCTGTACTGTCATCAGCCATTCGGNCGGCCTTTTTTGTTCCCGGATTTGGCCGATTTTAGGCAACCTGAATTATGTACCACTACCTCCTGGAGAAATACATTTCGTGGTACGCATATGTACCAATACGCAGTCAACGTGTTAAGCAAGTCTTTATAATACTGCCAATCCTAGATAATGTGTACACTTTCGACAACTTGCTTTCAATATACATAAAATAATTCTCATTGCACCAGCCCTCCACTTTTGGCACCATTTATTTTATTGCTTGAGCTTAATGCTTTATATTAAACTCTACATTGGAACTGACGTATCTTGAAGAAACTAAAGTTTTAGAATATAGGTTTTTGTAATCTAATAATATATCCTTTTTTCCAAACCAAGAGATATAGATGAAAAATTAGATACTTTCGTGGTTGTAACATTGGAGAAACATTTCGCTTTTTATATTTCATGGCCAGCATTACAATTTTTATAATGATTTTGAAATATTCGAAGTATTTCTACAGCCCATTTTACAGCACATACTACATCAGCAACTTAGTGTCACAATCTACCTCTTTTCTTTACATAATTTCATGGCTCCTATTACTTTTTTTGACGTTTATGAAATATCAAATTTTTCTAGCTCTAAATTGAATGTATTTTTTCCAGCACATACAACAGCAGCAAATTAGTCTGCCACAGTCTACCTCTTTTCTTTTCATAATTTCATGGCTCCTATTACCTTTTTCTTGACGTTGTACAATACAAAAATTTTCTAGCTCTAATTTAAGTGTATATTTCTGCAGCACATACAACAGCAGCAAGTTAGTCTGCCACAGACCACAGCTTCAGCAGCGCCTTCGTCAGGAGATGACGTGGTCGACAGACTCCTGTACACGCACGTCCCTGCAGCAGTGGAGGGCGACGCCGGTGCCCCGTCAGTGACCATCAAGGAGGAGAAGCCCTATAAACCTTTTAAATGTCAACAATGTCCATACGAGACAGAACGTAAACACAGACTTAAAGTCCACGTCATGGCTATACACACGGGCGAGAAGCCGTTCAAATGCTCGCAATGTGAATACGCAGCGGCTAGAAAGTCTACGCTTAAAGAACACACGCTAACCATACATTCTGACCTCAAACCTTACGAGTGCAATGAGTGCGAATATCGTACGAAGAAACAGTCTAACCTCAAGGTTCATTTACGTGCAATTCATTCCAACGACAAGCCTTACAAGTGCACAGAGTGCGATTATTCCGCTGCACTCAAAACGCTGCTCAGGAAACACATGGACCGGTTCCACTCCATCGACGCGAAATCCTTCAACCCTCTGCAATGTTTACGGTACTCCAAAAAAAGATCCAATTCAACTCAAGCTCAACAACAACAACTTGAAGACCAACAGCAGCAACAACAACAAATAACCCAGCAAATTCAAGTCCCAGAGACACATCCATCTTTACCCGAAGAAGCTGCCATCGCTGTTCCCGCCGAGCAGCAGCAGCAGCAGTTAACGCAGCACGTGCAGCAGCTGCAGCAGGAGCAGCAGCAGAAGCAGCACACTCAGTCCATCATCAGTGGCGTGACCACGGTTACTGAAGGCTCAGATAAGCCCTTCCACTGCACCTTGTGTGGCTTCAGAACCGCGAGGAAGTCCAACCTGAAGGCCCACATCTCGACTGTGCACCTCAAGGAGAAGCCCCACAAGTGTTCTGAGTGTGACTTCATGACGGCACGCAAGGCCAGCCTTCGCACGCACATGTCGTCCATACACTCCGTGGGCGGCAAGCATGCAAACAAGTCCTAGTGGGGGACTTGAACAAGTCCTAGTGGGGACTTGAACAAGTCCTAGTGGGGACTCCTACACTCCGTGGGCGGCAAGCATGCAAACAAGTCCTAGTGGGGGACTTGAACAAGTCCTAGTGGGGACTTCTGGGCAAACATGATGAAGGGTTGGGAGTGTGGGGATCAAGGCAATAATTGTTTTAGGGAAGACAAGCTTACAGTTTTTTTTTTCCTTTTTTTGTCTCGCTGGAAAGTTTTCAATCTGACTAACGATGGTCAGACTACGTGATCGCAATTATTGCTATCCCGTCTAGAATTTTGGACTGTACAAAATACTGAAATATGGACTTGCAGTGAATTTTTTTGCACGGTTTATACTCGGCAAACTTCGTAGGTTCCACTTCTTAGGCTGTAACATGTCTTCTTGGGACTTTAAATCTGAGATTTTGGGACAAATATGACTGCCGAGACTACATTTTTTGTTTGTGCGTTACAATGCAAATGTTGCAAGAAACCACTTTCGTGTCCCGTAGTGTGAGTGCACAGTTCTAATCCAGTATATAAAGCTGTTTTTATACGGATTTTTAAGCAAAATAATGTACAAAATGTTTTAATTTTTGTAAGAACTGTTCAGAAGAAACCAGAATTTTGTTTTTTGCTTTCGCTGGGGAAAGCACTTGAAAGATCCAATGTGTTTGTGAAAATCTTATTTGAGCAACGTAATGTTTCATTTGATTATTTATACGCTGGTTTAAGTTTAATGATGTAACTAAATTCTAATCGAGGTAAACGTTCATGTCAGCAGCCATAGTGTAATTATCTTGTCGAATTCATGCGCGAATTTACCACCTGAATAGATTTTTCATACTCAGAAAATGAATAGGTAATCTCGTCCAAATTGTGACACTTTCTATCATACAGCACCGGTAGAGAGCAGACGTAGCACTGATACACCTTTTTGCTGGGTCAAACTGTGTCAGGATGACCCGGGGCCATACTTTCAAAACTCGCTAAGTGAACGTAAGTACTTACGCTCTATTTTCTTGTCTATGATTGGTGGATTTGGCATGAAAGGCCGTCAATGATTGGCTGATGAACTTACGACCTCTTAACTTTTTTTTAAAGTATAGGCTCAGGGCAAGAAGTGTCACTACATTGACAAAGATACACTTATTTCCTTGAGTGTACATGGGATGGCTGGGGTATTGGGTTGCCTTGGTAACCGGGGTTACCAAGGCATTATCAATTAAAAAACTGTAAAATTAAATAAATAAATAAATTAAAAAGCTGTAAATACTTAACAACACAACACGTAGTGTGGGGCGAGGGCTCCCTTGTGTTGGAGTGACCGCGTTTGCTTGGAACTTCATTCCTTTGTCTCGTTTGAATAGTTTTTTATATTGTTTTAGTTCACTAGGTTATATCCTATGTATGAATCAAGTTCANTAAGTCGTGATGATGTCGTCACTGATTATTATTTTTTTCTTTTTGTAGAATTTTTTAATTTTATTTATATTATATATAAATTATAGCTGAACTAATAAAATGGAGGCATTGATACCAATTACTCGAGTATTGAAAAGTGAATTTAATACGAAATCATTAACAAAAAATCATATTCATGATAATCGTTAAGAAAACAATCGCTTTTAAAAAATCATCTATGTAAAAAATTATCACCATGTGTCCGTGTTTCACATTCATTTAATCCATCACGTAAAAATATAATATAAATAACTTAATTTTTTTAATAATGTCAATATTTGAAACATGATTTTTTTTCTCTTGACGCCATAAATGACTGGAATTTTACGTGAATTTATTTAAATCGAATGCATTCGATACTTCTGAAATGTGATGAATGAAATTAATTTAGTTTCATCATTAAATAAATATTTTAAAAATTTAATTATTAAATAATCATTAACTAATAGTGCGCCTTTGGGTTCCCTATGTAAGCGACCCAAGACCTCCATCAGTAATGCCCGCATGTTTGTCCGGTAAATTAGTTCCGCAATTAAAGTTCACTGTTGTTTATCTAAACATTTATTGGCTTCTTATTTTGTTATCTTTGTGAAGATTGGTCGGCAAGATAAGCCTATGGGACCTATACATAATTATACATGATATACATGATATACATGATACTGCCACGCCATACATGATGCATGTGTATCATTTGTTGTCCAGCGTCTAGACTATGGGCAGTGTGTAACAAGCAAAGACATGCATCTATGGCTCAGATAGCGGAAAAACGCCTAAAGTTATCACTTTTATCACTGAGAGTGATGCGCGCAAGAAATCTACATTAGTTTTGAGTCATAATTGCACACATTATGACTACCGGTATCTCTTAGCTTTTTGTGAACGAAAACCATAGAATGTATATTATGCATGGAAATTACTATGGAAAGAGATTGGTGTCCAGGTTTCCATAATCCTGAATAAAATTGAGGGTATTTACATTGTTAGTTCAGTTATATTTACCTTATAGAGATCATTTACCTCAAGACATTGTCTTGAGCTTCTGTTACAAGCAGCTGAAGCAGCATTTCAGAGAAATAGTAAAATCAGGATGTATATCTCAAATTATCGAGTGGGACAGAGGACAGCCCACTTTCATTGAACCAACTAGAACTAAAGCCAGGATGCGCTGCCATGAATGCTACAACATACTCTCAGCAAATGAGGGAAGTGCCGTAGCAAATGTGGAACGCGAAGGGTAAAAAAATATTTTGATGACTGAAGGAAAACCATAGGTACATGTGTGATAATTGTTTTTCTATCAGGTATGAAATTTAATGATGTTGGCAACACCCAATTTTGTAGTTTCAGATCAATAAGAAAATATTTTATTTTCTTTTCATGCAAAGATAGATATATATATATATTGCTTTCATCAATGGACACAAATTTCATAATCTTTGTATTACTTGCATTTGAAAATAAAACTATGTCTCTAAGCAGTAGTTGACTTCAAAGCATCCCCCAACTTGCCTATTGAATTGTATCATTGAAATTTTAAATTTGAAAGAGTAGTAAGATTTTATAAAAAATATGTATTTTTCATATGAATGTACCACATGTGTACACATCGCGATTTTGAGAAGTACAGCATGTACATATATGGCGCACATCGCGGCCAACGTGTTAAAGATTCACTCATCAAAGTTGGTTTTGTAAGAATTTTGATGAAAATTATGTTTGCAACGCATCTTGAAGACTTCCGATGACACATTTGTGAAGACTGTCAGCAATGCTGCAACGCATGTTGGGTACTGACGTATATAATGTTGGCAGAATTTATAGTCTACACATGGAAAAATTGGTGACACATTTACCAAACTCTGCATCCTGTTTAATATGCTTGTTCAAACTCTGTTGCAAGCTTTTCAAGTAAAAAATGCAACTAATTATGCAGAATGCATAAAATATTATTTTAAATATTTATGAACTCTGTCATTCAATGCAATCACATATTCACAATCATCTGGATCCCACCACCAAGTACAATATTACAACGTTGCCAGTTAGTGGAGGAGATGTACATGGAGATCATGGAGATGTAGAAATACATCTCCATGATAAAACAAGGCTGTGTCAATCTAATCTCACAGTTGCCAGTCGAACATCAGCTACTCTGAGCCACCTACATCAAAGTATTACATATGCAGTAATTAATTAATGACAGTAATACTTGATAAATGTAGCAGAATGTTCCAAAGCATATACTAAATACCCTATACCAAAATTAGCAAATTGTACCAAAAACTATTAAATTGTAAGGATTAAAGTGAATTTTTTGAGAACCAAATTATTCAATTCCTTGGCGAGACACACATATAAATTCACGTTTGTTGCTGTTAAAATGTCTCTATATTGTGTATGGTTTTTACCATATCATTGATGGCCCATCTAAAAATTACTTGGCACCATCTCACAGAACCCTGAAATTGAAATGGCCTTCACCAATCATTTAAATATGTGTCATATGTTATATGTTTCACTGCTGTTCAAAGACAAGGTATAACAATTTTTCAATGAACTTGTTGGCATATTTTATTTCTAGAAGAATGCCCAAGAGGTAGGCCATCCTGAGTACCATTCTCCATAATACTACCGTACTACTGCGCAACAATATAAATGCCCAGTTTCAACAAACTTATTTGCTTGGCTCAGCTCCTATTTGTCTATTTTGAATGTGAACATTTACCTATATTTCTCTTTTGAAGTCTCACCAGGCAGTAATTTGCAAAATTTCATTGCAAATGAAAAGAGTCTTTTTACAAATATCCTAAAGAATAGAGTCTTTAGAATAGAAGGAATAGAGTCTTTAGAATAGAAGGAATAGAGTCTTTAGAATAGAAGTAATAGAGTCTTCAGAATAGAAGGAATAGAGTCTTTAGAATAGAAGGAATAGTCTTTAGAATAGAAGGAATAGAGTCTTTAGAATAGAAGGAATAGTCTTTAGAATAGAAGGAATAGAGTCTTTAGAATAGAAGGAATAGTCTTTAGAATAGAAGCAATAGAGTCTTTAGAATAGAAGCAATAGAGTCTTTAGAATAGAAGCAATAGAGTCTTTAGAATAGAAGGAATAGAGTCTTTAGATAAGAAGGAATAGAGTCTTTAGAATAGAAGGAACAGTCTTTAGAATAGAAGGAATAGAGTCTTTAGAATAGAAAGAATAGAGTCTTTAGAATAGAAGGAATAGAGTCTTTAGAATAGAAGGAATAGAGTCTTTATAATAGAAGGAATAGAGTCTTTATAATAGAAGGAATAGAGTCTTTATAATAGAAGGAATAGAGTCTTTTTACAAATGTACTGAAGCTATACTGTTTTCCAGCCTGGCTGAGCTGCTGCTCGTCATGAACAAGGACAGCTTGGGCAACCCGTTGTCTCACATGCTGGAGGTGCCAAGGAACCAGCTCACCAGCTTCCACTTTGTGCCGAGTGCCCAATTGGTGACCACAACCAAGACCTCGGATGATGCAGGGCCCAGTTTCTTGCCCGTCAACACAAACGGCATCATCGATGCCAGCATCAGGAGCCCAAACTACATCAGCTCGGTGGCAGGCCATCATGCGGAGGTCATCAATGCCACGACCGTGTTTACATCTGCTGGTAATAATGTCAACTGTTCTTTTAATAAGTTTTAATGTTATGATGTCTTGTTCCCTTCATTTTATTTTATTTAATTATAAAGTTTTTATTTCAATTAATTGTCCCGATTCCTTGAAATACCAATCAATTGTTAGATCTTACAAATTATTAAGCACATTTGGTGCCCATATTATATTTAATTATTCAATATTAATTTGATATTTAAGTAATTGTAATTGAAATATTTAATTCAGCCACTGTTAATGGCTATTAACCTAATGACAAGAGATTATCCTTGCTTAAAAATTATCATACTTTACTGAATTGTCAATTTGTACTTACAGCCCAGCACCAATATGGACCACTCAACATGGTCACCACAAATGTTTCACAGCAACAACAACAACAGCAACAGCAGCAGCAGCAGCAGCATGTTCGGGTAGGGATTTCACAAGGCACAATTGTGACGTCATCACAAATGCAATCCATCTCCATCCCCATCAGTGCAGTGGACAATCTCAGCGCCATGGATGCGCAGTTCAAGTACATTGAGGGCAAGCAGCTCGCTACCACTGGCACCATGCAGGTCAGTTCAGTTCATAACATAACTCCATTTAGAACTCTTCATTTAGACGAGTTTGATTGAAAAAAAAAATCTATTTTCCATGCAGGTCAGTTCAGTTCATGCAATAAATCCATTTATATATGGTAGAACTCTTCATTTAGACAAGTTTGATTGAAAAAATTCTATTTTTATTCAGAAATTTTTGAAGTTAGTTTCTCTAACAGTTTAATAATTGGTTTAGTTGTAGGATGAAAAATTTCAAAATGTCTTTACATTAAAGGTTGTTACTTATCTATGTTATGTATGAAATTGCAAATGTTCTGATATATAACTTAGGATGATGATATCAAGAATTAACCTATACTGGAAGACATTTTTTGTCAAATTCTGTGTGATCACTGACAATGAATTTTTGAAATTCCAATGAATTGGAAAGCAGTTGGTTTTATGTTGACTACCACTACGGTTTTTGTTTTAAAAATGGAAAAACAGGAAGAAATAACATGTGTCAATAGTAACAAACTCTGATATCTAATAATGGTAAGAAACTCTAATAGGCTCACTATGGGTCAGTGAATTAAGTTTGATGCCTTCTATCACAATTAAAAATGACGAAGTCTTTAACTACGATGTGATTGTTGACTTGGTCTCATAATGTCGTATGACTGCAGGTTGGTGACGGTATGGAGCGGATCACAGTCAAGATTGACCCTATAGACGTGACGCCGCTGCAGTCAAGAGCAGAGGAGCAGCTGCTGCACCAGCAGCTGGCGCAGCATGCGGACGCTGCGTACAGAGGGCGTGCGGAGCTCTCCTGCGTCATCAAAGCCGAGGTCTTGTCGCTCTCTGCTACTGCGACCACACTTTTTATACTCGCTCACCAACCGGCCTAAGTGCATG
>NW_025943482.1:210439-269059 GCF_000764305.2 Hyalella azteca | reverse complement strand
ATGTTATACTTACCTGACCCGCTACAGCCTGACCCACCCTCGAAATGGGGGGTCAATGTTGTGTATACCAGCCGGAACCATCCCCTCGTCTTAGATTGCGTTCTTAATATCTATGTTATAAACTGAATTGTTATGATTTAGCTTAGATTATTTTGAAGCCGATGTATTGGTAACATCGCCCAAACAATAGAAAGGGTTTGGTTTCCAAGTTTTTCTATTCATTGCAACTTGGGCAGTCGGCCGCTCATACGACCTAAGGTAAGCGCTCTGAAGTTTTCTATTGACCAATAGAGTAGGGCTATTAGTTGCGTCTACTTATTGCGCTCAGTAGCCGCCCGGCCGTCATACCGAGTATAGTTGCGTCGCTCTCTCTCTCTCGCCCACTGTAGCGCGCACTGCTGTCTTGCTCTCGCATGACTCCACCGAGCACACCCTTATTCGACAACTCCCAACGTTGCACTGACGCGGGCGCAGTCAGCAGTGCACCGAAAACACTATACTAGTGTATAGGCTCGCGACCTGCAAAACTGTAATAGATGCAACCAATATACGCAACTACTAGACCCGTGTATAAGCACCTTATGCTCGGTATGACGGCCGGGCGGCTACTGAGCGCAATAGACTGCTTCAAAACAACTCTTTTTGCCTTGCCTGCAATGAACCAGCTAGTTGCCTCTGAACACATCAAGCATCACAAATTCTAGTAGCCTCGCCTAGTAGACGCAACTAATAGCCCCGTGTATTAGCAACCTCATCATGCATTGCGTGTGCGTGTGGTTATTTGTAGAAGTCTGAAGTACTTCCCTCCTCTGTCGCTCTGTCCTTACTTCTTGACTCCTTAAATAAAACAACGTCTGACACGGATTCTGGTAACCAACAAGCATAAGAAATGTAAGATGCCTTTTGATTCTGGAAGCGATGATGAAATGAGCCCTTGTACTTCATTACATGAATATCTTTTCTATCATGAACCAACACCGGGCCATGGCCAGTGGTGGGCACAGTTCCGCTAATCCGCTAACCGCTAATTAGCGAAGCTAACTTTTTCCTTATCGGATTAGCTGTTCAGCTAACTTTGAAAACCTTTAGCGGACCAATTAGCTTCCGCTAAAATTAGTTCCGCTAACTGGTAGTCCGCTAAAAATGTTTTAAAATCTCTGATTTAATGCTAAATATCGTAAGCCGTGTGCCACGCCCACACTGACGGCTGACTTCATCATCAAATGATTGTCAGCCAATCACGTCTTGTGTTACTGGCAGTAACACAAGACGTCCTGTACTGCAGTCCTCTGGTGGACGCAATGCTGGCAGGCATCACGAAAAGGTTTGGGTCCCTCCTAGAAGACAAGGAGTGCCAGCTGACAGCGGCCTTCCACCCTAAGTTTCGCCTGTTCTGGCTGGAAAAGCATAATCACAGCCATCTCAGCAGGGTACAGAAGGCCATGGAGACCGCCGTGGAGACAGCCCTGAGGGAGACCGTTGAGGAGGGCAGCAGCACCACCAGCAATGACGAGGATGGGGAAGATGACTTCTTCAGCAGCATTACTCAGCCCATGGAGTGCAGGAGGAGCAACGGGTCACTGAAGTCCAAGGCACAGAATTTGGTGAAGACCTGGCTGGAAAGCAGCTCGAAGGAGGAATTGACTGACGTTGCCTTCTTGGGCGAGCAGGTGTTGATGAACCTTTTCGTTAAGTACAACACAGCCATCCCATCCAGTGCTGCAGTTGAGCGCCTGTTTTCCATAGGCTAGGACATCTTGAGTGCCAAGAGAGCCACCCTGTCAGATGCCAACTTTGAGAGGCTGATGTTGATGAAGGGCAACAATCATCACCTCGAGGAAATGAAGGCGAAGGGCAAGCCAGAGTAAAAGGAGTGTGTAACCCTGGTGTAACCTTAACATTTATTATTCTTTTAATAAACTGTATGTTGAATGTCAACTACTGCCTAATTTCATTTGTTCATTCAATGATTTATGTTACGCACATCTTGATCATCATCTGATCTTGGCATGCTACATCTTTTTGGAAAGCTCCTTTTCAAGGCTTAAAGTTCAGCTCTATAGGACTTTTTTCAGAGTTCCCCCCCCCCCAAATTAGGCAAAATCTAGATTTATATATCAAAAATTAGCGGTTAGTGGTTAGCGGCAAATTCCGCTACATTTTTCGGTGATTTATCGCTTTAGCGTTATCGAAGCTAACTTTTCAGTTAGCGGATTAGCGGTTATCGAAGCTAACTTTTAGGTTAGCTGTGCCCACCACTGGCCATGGCTATAAACTAAAAAAACTGCGCTGCAACTTATTGACGCGACAACACTTCTTCTCGCTTCCAATCACCAACTTGTGGAACCGCCTCCCTGTTTACATCGTTGACGCTCCGAGTATGAACGCGTTCAAGAACAGACTAGATAAAGCAATGGAAAAATATATGTTCAGACTTGAAATGTCTAGCACCATATCGAACCCGGTGGAAGTCTATTAGCTATTTCAAACCATCACCAGTCTTGAAAAGATCTGGTCAAATGACACGATTTTACATAAGGCTATTCAGTGAACAAGTTAACGAAAAGTTCAAGAATCGGCGACAGGCCACATCAGGCCTACTCTTCAGCGCCGACATCATTATTTTATATTATGTTATGCTATGTTAATTGTTATGAGCTTTCCGTTTTTCAAGTTATTGAAAATTAGCCAGAAATCAAAACGTTTTCTAGCATTAGTTTCACCAAAAAAAATGAAAAGACTGCGGCACAAACTATGTTATTTTTTAACGAGTTTTTCAGGGATTGTCGCACAAGCCATAGTTTTAATAAGTACATAATGGTAATAATTAAATACAATGGGTAATCATTATAATATGATTTTTCAATGTTAATGTAAATGCATAGACAATTAGTGTTAATTGAGATGTCAAATGGTAATATATAATATTCATAGGATAACTGCAATTGGTAATGCCGGTTTGCCGAGAGACATTTTACTTAACAAAATGTAATTGTAATGTTATAATGTTTTACTATTTACGTCATATTATAATGGTGTCTAAATATAATCTTCCACTCAATATATAATGGTGTCAATATATAATATTTGAGAACATATCAGTAATGGCAGTCCCTTGCAGGTTGATGCTCTGGTCCTGATCAATTGCGCAGTGGGCACCTCAGGCTGGCTGGAGTGGGGGTATCAGAAACTCAACATCCACCAACTGAAAGCTGGTACCATGACTGCCGGTACCGTGGACTACCTCATGTGGCACCACTTCGGTGAGTGGCGGTACAATGATTGCCGGGACTGTGTAGCCAGGACGTGGTGACTGTGTTGCCATGACTCTGTGCTCCCCCATGCAAGGTGGAGCAGTGTAGCCAGGACGTGGTGACAGTGTTGCCATAACTCTGTCTTCCCCCATGCAAGGTGGAGCAGTGTAGCCAGGACGTGGTGACAGTGTTGCCATGACTCTGTCCTCCCCCATGCAAGGTGGAGCAGTGTAGCCAGGACGTGGTGACAGTGTTGCCATGACTCTGTCCTCCCCCATGCTAGGTGGAGCAGTGTAGCCATCACGTGGTGACAGTGTTGCCATAACTCTGTCTTCCCCAGGCAAGGTGGATCAGTGCAGCCAGGACGTGGTGACAATGTACCGTCAACTCTTCGAGTCTCATGTCAACGCTGGCAACCTGGCACAGCTGATCGAGACCTACGTCGCTAGGACGGACATCGGCTGCGTCAGGGAGATGGACCCCGACAAGAAGAAGGTGAGGGCGTGGGGGTGCCCTTTGTGGGGCGAGAGAGGTGGCCTCTGAAGGGTGGGGAGGTGTCTCTGGGGGGGGTGGGGTGGTAGGTGCTCGTGTGTATGCGGGTTTGCCTTTGTGTATGGCGGCTGTCTGCATGAGGTTTGGCCCGCGTTCGTAATGGGGCGCACTTTGTGGGTGGGGGAGGGACCATTCTAGATTGGTGCCTGTTTGGAGTGGATGTGGCACCCTATTTGATGTGCTGGGTGACGCCCTCTGTGAAACTGGGGAGCGAGCCCTTTGGTAATTGAGATGTGGTCATTTGATTATGGAGGACTTTCATGCCTTCTGTGAAGAGCGCCCCTTGTTAAGTGGAGTGATGCCGCTCGTTTGGTTTTAAGTATCCTTTAATCGTTCTGAGCAGTTCTCTAACCCCCAGTTCCCTTATATCCTAAAAAAATTCGGGGACCGCCTAGGCTTCCGTCGAATAGTTACTCCACTCGGCGCAAAGTTATTCTGGATCTTCGTGGCCTCCTCATCGAAACCATTTTCTGTCAGAACTTCTGAGTTTAGAGTTACCTGAGAGTCTGGCAACTCTAAACTCGGCCGAGCCGAGTCATGCCGAGCCAGCAAGCTGCCCAGAGGCTACGTACCCTTCGAACCCTGAGCCGAAGCAGACACCGATAAGCTGATTCACGTGCTTCCCAGAGTCCTAGTCGGCCCTAATGCAGGGTCGTTCACGCCTCAAAATTTTGCTAGGGTAGTGACCCCAATGACGCCCTTGCCCCTTCAGGAGGCTCGTATGGTGCGCTGCAACGTCCTGAACATCACCAGCAACTACAGCCCTCACGTGGACGACACCGTCGCCCTCAACGCCAGGCTCGACCCTGCCTGCTGCTCCTGGATGAAGGTGGGGGTGAGGGTAGAGGAAAATGAGGGGAGAGGGGAGACATGGGATGTGGGCGAGGTGTGAAGGTAAAAGGAGGGGGGAAGACTATGATGTAAGGAAGGAAAGAGATAAAGGGATTTATGTGACGGCTTGGTGATAAGTGTTTCAGGGTGGTGAAGGCACAGGTTGATGTGTGAGAGCATAAGGGATGTTTGTTTCCTTGGCGGCGAGGACGAGTTGCTTGCAGGGGCTGAGAGCGGCGCTCCAGCGGCTCGGCCTGAGACTGCTACGTCCCAAACACATGCCAAGAATACTATGATATTGATGTGGTTGTATAATGTGTGTGTATTCAGTACTGTGAAGATTCTCCTTGTATGCCATGATGTTTGTCCTGTGTGTAACATATGTAGGTATAATGATTTGTGTGCCGTGTGCTATGATGTGTCTGCTGTATACTGTGACGTCTGTATACTGTACACTATGATGTGTTTGCTGGATACAGTGACAGACACCTGCACACAGTGTTATGATGTATGTACTATGACGTGCACCACAGATCCAGGACTGCGGGCTGGTGCTGGAGGAGCAGCCCGGCAAGGTGATAGAGGCGCTGCTGCTGTTACTGCAGGGCCAAGGCTATGGTGGGTGCCGCCTTATTTATTGAAGCTTAATTCCCACCACGCATTTGACGTTGAAATTACGTTTATTTAACGTTGTTTTTACGTCATTTGCGTGGAGTCGCGTAATTGGGTGTTGCAAAACTAAATAGGTGTTGCTTAGTCTTACTAATGACGGTGTTTAGTGCCTCGATCGAAGAGTCTTGATTTGTGCCGTTACTCTCGTTGTATTTTATTCACAATATTCATGCAATGTATAACAACCGACTTTAAAATGCAATATTCTGCCGCTGTATTCATGTATGGCGCGAAGCAAACATTGTTTAGGAATTTAAGTACTGATTATAAAAGTAGCGACTGATTGAAGATTTAACGACTGATTGAAGATTTAGCGACTGATTATAGATTTAACGACTGATTATAGATTTATCTACTGATTAGAGATTTAGCAACTGATTTGAGATTTACCAACTGATTAGAAATTTACCGACTGCATGATTGAGATTTAGCGACTGATTAGAGAATTATCGACTGATTAGAGATTTAGAATCTAATTAGAAACTAAGCGACTAATTGAGATTTAGCGACTGATTAGAGTCTTAGCGACTTTAAAGAGATTTGGCTTTTAATCTTATTAGTTAAACGACACGTGCCAGTTCCTGTAGAACGACACGTGCCAGTTCCAGTTCCTGTAGAACGACACCTGCCAGTTCCAGTTCCTGTAGAAATTTATTAGGGTAGATATATTGGTAGGTTCAACTCGAAAGTTGCTTATGCACGGACACAGTTGAGGCGTCCACTAAAACTTCCTAACACTAACCACTATTATCCTAAAAATATTTGGATGAGGGTCCGATTCAGCATCAAGCGCCGCCCAGGACTCGGGGTGTACGTAAATCAGCCGCTAATTTCCACTGCACGCGAGGCGCTGCTTTATGTGCAGCCTTGCATATGGGCAACTTGCAAGCTCGGTATGACTGGGCTTCAGTCAACTTTTTTCATACTCTCAGGACACACTAGTCATACTCTCAGGCGACCATAAAGTCACGAAGGAGTTTCTAACCAGAAGCTAATATCGATCAGACCCAGAATTACTCGAAGCCGAGTGTAGCGACTCTTGGACAGAGGCTTGTCCGGTCCCCGAATTATGTTATGATAATGACCGGGCTACTGGCCTCGTGTAGAGGCGCTACTGTTCACGGTAGGAGCCAGTAGCCCTTTACACGTTACCAATAGCCCGGTAAATAGTGGTGGTTAGTGTTGAAAAATTTTAGTGGACGCCACTAAACTGTCCCCGTGTACAAACGCTATCCGCCAGGCCTAAGCGGTTGAAATAACGTTGACTAAATATTTTCTAAAACGGAATCAACGTTGGTTTAACGTCATTTAGTGAAATAGTTTTGCTACTGCTTCATAACTAAAGGAATTTAAATCCTAATATTGTTCTATCAATGATAAACACGTATAATTAATCGGATTTATGGTACGTTGTTGAATGAATGAGTTGATTTGTGTTGAACTAACGCTGTGTTTCTTGCTCCCCTCCTGCCACTGTGTTGGAACTCGTCCGATGAATCAACACATAATCAACCCATCGCCGTGTGATTTAACACATAATCAACTCATCGCCGTTTGATTCAACAAATATTCAACCCATCGTCGTGTGATTTAACACATACTGTAATTAACCCATCGTCGTGTGATTCAACACATTATCAACCCATCGTCGTGTGATTCAACACATTATCAATGACACTGAGTTACGTCACTACTTAACCCAACACAGGTCACTAGTGCAACTCCCAAAAGTTATTTTAACGTTATTTCAACGTAATTTATTCGTTTTTTCAGCGTTATTTCAACTTTATATCAGCGTTATAACAACATTATTTTAACGTTATTTCAACGTAATATCATCGCTATATCGACGTTTTATCGACGTTATTACGACGCTATATCGACGTTATATTAACATATCAACGTTATATCTACATAATTTTAGTGTTATTTCATCGTTATTTCAGCGTTGTTTCAATGTTATATCAACATTATATCGAAGCTATTTCAACGTCATGACGTCTCGTGGTCACCTTGTGCTATTTTTAGTAGTTTCTTAACTTAACGTAGCTTGCTTCTATGAACACTTATTTTAATTTTATATTATATTTATTATATTATTATAGTATATAACACTATATAGTATATAACACTGTTGAGTTTTTTATATGTATCCTATCCCGATAGGGATAACACTTTTTATAATGCTGTCCACTTTGGTATACATGTATGTAGTATGTATATGTTTACTTATCTGATTTAATACTTTTACACCTCCTATTAAACCCCAAAATAATAACATCCCCAGTTTGAGGAGCACATCCTCAACCCTCTTCTAATTCTATTCATACTTTCACCTCTTCTATTAACCCCCAAAATAACCCCCTCTCGGTGAGAGGGGTACTAACCTAACGCCCTCTGCTAAACTTCCCTATTAACCAACCCCCCTCGCCCCCCGTAGCAGTCCACATCCGCCGGTTGGGGGGGCGCCAGAACTCCCTCCCCCTCGTCGGGGACCCCCCCGCCGTGAAGGGAGGCTCCGCCCTTCCCTCTGTTCCCGACGAGGGTCGAGGCTCGCCAACCAATGAGGAGACGGATGCCAGTCACGTGACCGAAATGGGTGATGACGTCACGACTACGTCATCAGGCGCAGGTGCCTCGACCAATCACGACGCTGCTGGTGGTGACGACATCGTGGTGGGCGGGGCCTCAGACACTGATATTCACATCACTGTTCATTGAGAACGCCTTGGAGCATCCGGCGCCCGGCGGTCTAAAGATCATTTATTTCTGAAAGATGTTCAAAAGACTCATATTATTTTGGAAATAATTTTCGAGGAGACTCAAATTATTCTGAAAATGTTTCTATTATTCCGACAAAAAAGCTGACGTATTTTTATTTTTTTTTTGCAAAAATTCCTCAATTCTGCAAAGTAGAACTGAGGCAGTGAGTTGCGTGTTCGAGACCGCAATAAGCTGTGGATGTTCTGCGATGCTATTAATTAAGAATCGGCGACAGGCTCACGGCCTAATAAACACTGAAACCGCTATTATTAGTGGTATTTAATGGGATTCGTCTCATGAAAAAGTTTGAGGGATCGGATTAGTAAAATTTCGGAAAGATTTTAACCGAAATAAAAGTATCCGTGATTTATCGCTTCAGAAATGCCTGGTGCTGCCATAAGAAAACTGTCAATTTAGCTCACAAAATGCCCTATTTAGTAGTAATTCGTAGTAGTAGTATTTAGTAGCGCAAAATTCAATTTTTCTTGGTCGTATACATCGAGAATGAAAAAAAAATTAGGCTAACGTAGATTTTTATCGGCCAACGGTGTTGAAAAAGGCCAACGTTTTGAAATTTGGCCGGAAAAGGTCTATCTGGCAACCCTGCTTGGCTGCAGTAGCACAGATTTCGCTGCCTGGTACTATAAGCCTAAAATTTCATTCCCTTGTGCAAAAATCAAATTAAGTTAGCGGCTAAAGGAGCAACGGCACACACTCAGAAAATTAAATGGATGATATTGTTCAAATAGTGATAAACTCCCCTACCCGAAGCACGAGCATAGAGTGGACCGAGATCTGGTATGCATGTTTACTTGGCCAAACTGAGTCAAGATAACCCATTCGGGGCGAAAATTGCATAGCTATTTGACAAGTCCCACTTATTTCTTTGACTGTAGCTAGTTTTTTTTCTCTGATTCAGGCAGCGGTGGCGCTATATAGTATAGCAACAACGTCACATGTATATAAATAGTTTACTTATATTATATTTTCTGCACAAAATCATGAGTATTTTCTTCAGAAAATATAGCGTTATTCATTTCCATGCCTCCTACTCTTCCACCTTCCCATTTTTACACTCGAAAGAATCAATGGGTCAAATTGTCTAAATAGTCACACACTTCCTGCTCGTAACACTGATTCGTACGCCCTTTTGTCGGGTAAAATTGGATCAGAATGACTTACAAGCGAGGCCAAAAGTGCATTACTACTTGGACAAAATCTCATCCATTTCTGTGAGTGTACACAAAGTCGTCATCCCAATATAATAAAATCAAAAAGATTATTAAAAACATATATCCTGCAAAAAATAATAATATTGATATATATGTGTTGACAGTTGATCTTTTAGCCGCGTGGTTCTGAAAACAATCTTGTTGTTGTTGCTGTTGTTTGTGTTTGCATCGTCGCTGTTGTAGTCTCAGCTTGCGCATTGTTGGAACATCTGATGTCTTTAGCCCCTTAGCGCCCAGCTGTACAAATATGTCGCCTTTCAAAATGACGTTTTTAGCGCAATTTCTTATTTATGGAAAAAATGCACTGATTGTGCTCGCCATATGTCCGCCTCTGTGCCTGTCTGTCTGTCTGTCTGTCTGTCCGTCTGTCCGTCCGTCTGTCCGTCCGTCCGTGACCTCAAGTTTTCGTCGACGAGAAAATGCGCTCTCTTATTGGCGAGATCTGAGATGACCTCTTTGCAGCGTTTACCTTCTGCGTTATCGCTATTTTCTGTTTTATACTCACTGCAGTGAGTACTGAGTTATATTTTTTGTTTACTTATGAAGCATATTTGTTCACTAGGATAACTACATCGCCTCTATATATGCTGTTCTAAAAATCGGTATTAGCGGCATTTCAGGTACCGGCCGTCACGTAAAAAACGCCGTCTCCCCATTTTTTTCTAATTTAACACTAGAAACCCAAAAATCATCGGAAAAAACGGCGATACGGTATTTTTTTCGCGGGGCAGCCGTGCACAAAAAACGCCGGTGAGACCGGCGTTTTTTTCGAAAAGGGTAATTTCAGTCTGTGATAAGACCAGGTGAAGATATATATCGCTTATCATATTCTTTAATGAATATCAGCAATGTTGTAGGGATCGATGCAATGTGATATTTTAATTTTGTTCACGATACATAAGGTCCCTAATGGGTAAAGGGTTAAGAGGTCCTTAAAGGGTTAAGAGGTGACAGTCTCAGCTTGTGCATTGCGGAAACCTTTACAATAAACCAACGACATGAAAAAGAACGTTGAAAAAACGTTGAATGAACGTTGTTTCAACGACACAACGATTAACTCTACATCCGATGTCTGATGGATTGCTTCTTTCACTAAGAAAAATTAATGTGCGACATTGTCCGATTAGTCACACACGTTCTTACCCGCAGCCCGAGCAGGGAGCTGACGTACAGCCTTTTGCCGTGTAAAGCAAACTGAGTCAGGATGACCCAAAATGACCCGCATCAGAACAGAAAGTGCGTTGCTATATTAACTACTTAACTAATTCTCGTGTTTCCATACAGAAGCTGTGTGTTTATATGTGTAATTAGCAAGGTCTATTAATTCGATCGTCTTGAAACACTGTTTTGTTGTCTATACCGAAGCCTGTACGTGTTTAATCGTATTATAGATTTAATATCTTTACATTATTGATGTTTTAAATTAAAAATTTTTAAATCTTTTCGAAAAAGCCGCTGTTTCTTGGAACCTGCTGCGCGCTCCCAGAAAATGAGGCGAGATTGTCCAATTTGTGATGTATGTGTCAGTATTTGGATAATATGACTCTTCATTTTTATGGGTGATGCGTGTTTTGTATGTTGTGATTACTTAAGGATTTCTTTAGCATTACTAAGTAGTAAATTAATTACGTTTATATTTTTAGGTAATTATATATCATTTAGTAATCGCGGTTACCTGCTGTGGTGGAACGTCACACCAGCACTCAAATAAATGAATGTATGATTTATCTTTCTTGCCCCTGTGTGGGTGAGTCATCCTGACTCACTTAGCCCGGCAATGTGAAATGGGGGCGGTTTTTTGTTTCGTTTTCAGTGAATGGGGCGGTTTTTTGTTTCGTTTTCAGTGAATGGGGCGGTTTTTTGTTTCGTTTTCGGTGAATGGGGCGTTTTTTTGTTTCGTTTTCAGTGAATGGGGCGGTTTTTTGTTTCGTTTTCAGTGAATGGGGCGGTTTTTTGTTTCGTTTTCAGTGAATGGGGCGGTTTTTTGTTTCGTTTTCAGTTAATGGGGCGTTTTTTGTTTCGCTTTCAGTGAATGGGCGGTTTTTTGTTTCGTTTTCACTGAATGGGGCGGTTTTTTGTTTCGTTTTCACTGAATGGGGCGGTTTTTTGTTTCGTTTTCAGTGAATGAGTTAATGTTAACTTTAGACACTCATAAAAATGGATATGTTCTATTGTACAAATAGTGACACACTTTCAGCGTGTTGCAATGATACGCCCTTCTGCTGGACACAACTGGGTCAAGTTGACCAACACTATGGTGAAAAGTTCATCGCTAATAGGACAAATTCTTACTGATTTCTTTGAGTGTATAAATTTTGAAAGGCCGCAACACTTACGATTGTCGTAGACCGTCAACTCATAGGAATAAATGGGTCATATACTGTCCAGATTTTGACTCGCTCTCTGGCCCACAGCAGGCCAGAGCCCTGGTTCGCCCATTTTCCGGACCAAATTGGGTGTGCAATAACTGAAAAAAGTGTATCAATATTTAGACGAAGACTCATTCATCTCTCTGAGTGTAAGATCACCAGAGTTGAGTTAAGTTTGGGCGTTAAGTTTTCAAAAAGATAATTTACTTTATTAGAACTTTATTAGAGTTACTTTAACGATTGTAAGTTTAGGAATATGCACGTTGAAATGAAAGAAGCTCTCGCTGCTCCATGCCACCCTATTTAACTTTAAAAATTATCGGGTTTCTCTACAAAAAAGCTAACGAATATTTAAAATTAATAAATGTAATCACATATATATAATTATCAAATATATTTAACGAATTATTAAGATTTGATATTTAACCTCGGTTGAAGGGAATGGGGGACTAGATCGAAATTTGGATTATTCAAGTACCAGATGTTAGGGAATAGTATAAATTTATTCATATTTTTAGCAACAATTTCTCCATTTTCATTTAGACTTAACTGTTCCGAAAAATTAAGTTTTGTATATTTCCAGGATTTTATTCATTCATGTTTTAGACTTTAGCTGGAATGTCTTAAAAGCAATTAAAAAAATTAGCTGGAATGGACTGTACGGCACAGCGCAATTGTATATAACCAGTATTTGAAGTATATGTGCGATAACTTTGTCTTTTAAATAAGTACCAACCTCCCCAGTGGTTACAGTTCAGAGTATCAGGATTGGCGCAGAGAGGCGCGGGTTCGATCCCAGCTCTGTGCGCCAGTTTCTGTAGTCAGAATCGGCGAGGAGGCCGGGCGGTTAAGGGGAGCATGTCTAGCAAAGTCTATTTTGTACATTCAGGGAAGGATCATCTCCAAACCTGGTACACATGTAAATTCGTAAATGACGACTATGTTGTTCATGTGAAATTTTCTAAAAAAAATGAAAGAAAACGTGAAATTCATAGAAATCGGCCAAAAAAGGGGTACTTTAGAAAATTTATTGCATCATACAATTTACGTGCCACAACATTGCCTGACATATCATTCGATTGATAAAAACAATATCTAGCTATTGTCGAGCCATTTTTTTAATTTTTTTTCCATCTTGTAATGATTTTTCTGAAAAATTTTACATTTTCGAAATTTCCCCCCAATCCTCCCCATTTTGCAATATATAATTCAAACTAAAACGATAAAAAATGGCTTGACAATCGCTAGCTCTTTTCATTACGAATCGAATGGTGTATCTCTCATTGCTGTAGCTTTAGATTTATAGGAGGAGATAGATTTCTAAGATGAAAATTGTAACTTTTCAGGAAAGCCAATAAACCGCCGACGGCGGCGCGCGCTATGTAAAGGCATATAACGTAGATTGGATACCAAAGGTAAGCGTTATTTCACTCTGAATTCCCTCAGCGATGCAGAGAACGACTGCATGCACACCTTCCAGCATGACAGCTCGTGGCTGACTGTTGACTGAGCCAGTGTTGCCAGGTTTTTTCTTGGCGAGAATACCAGATTGCCTAGCTCAAAATACCAGAAATTCTATCGTTCAAAAACAGACTAATACCTCCAAATTTAATAAAACTATTCGTCAGGAACGTTGGTTAGAAAAAAAATTATCTTATGTACAGTGCAGTTATCTGGCTTGACGATAATTAGCCAAATTGAACACGTTATATTTTTTCCCCTCTGTTTGAAACATTTTGACACTTTTCTTTTCCTGTGTTTGATTACATTGACACTTTTTCCTTCTTTTTATCAGTGTCATTGTGGCACTTTTTCCCTCTTCGCTCAACATGAGCAAGCCACGGAAACACGTCATCGTCATTTTGCTTATTTTTGTACATGCTTGCATATTGTACCTATTAATCTAACATTTCGGGTGTGATCACTTCTTGCGGTCGAGCAGATAGCTTTTGGTCCGAATAAGGGACTCCAGTACCGTAGTTGAAATTTTATTCCGTTGCTTGTTTTTCACATAGGTGACTTGTGAATACACTTGTACCACGAATGCTTTGGAGACAGGTCAAAGTAGACAGGTGATGCAGTAGGCAGCCAGTTCCCTGAATGGATGACAATTGTCAAGATCAGTGAAATATTGAATGGCACCCCAGAATTCAAGTGGCACTCCAATAAGTGGCACTCTAGAATTCAAAACCACCAAAGAAAAATGGTGGAGCTTGCGTCGCAGAGATCGATTCGACAATCTCACTCGTCCAAGGCCATATCATCAGTTCATCACTGATCAGTAATCAATCGAGGATCATCACTCTCATGCTCATATTGCACTAAGCACTTTTGTTATATGTTAACAATTAAATTGGGGTTAAGTTATCAAGCGGTAAACTTGCGGTTCCAAAAATGGCGGGAAACCTCTAGTCGCGCCACTCTGATGGTAATCTTTATAATCCACGCCTACGTTGGAGGAAATTCAAACTTCAGAGGTGGAACTTAATGCAGTAAATTTGCAGTAAGTCAGAAAATACCAGATTTAGGCAAATATACCAGATCTAAAATGTTCATACCAGACACCTTCTAAAAATACCAGATTTGTGAAATCTGGTATAGAAATATACCATCTGGCAACGCTGGACTGAGCTGCGAGGCCACAGACTGCACATATATAGACCCAGGACGGAATTATTCTCATAGGTTTTGTTAAGGGGCTCCACCACCCCCCACCCTTCGGGATCTGTCGTGAACGCATAAATCAACGTACAAATATGGTTTTGGTACCGGTGGATAGGTCAGAATGTCAGCTTTAAGACGATACTAAATACCAGAAAAGCCAAATCCGAAAATTTTAGGGTATACCTCCCCCCTTAAGATGGAACTAAAAACCGGAAAAGCCAAAATTCTCGATTTTGACCGACATGCTCCCCTAATAAGGCAGAGCAGAATTGTAGCAGTGCGTTGCGCGTTCAAGCCCGCAACAAGCTGTGAATGTTCTGTGATGTTATAAGAATCGGCGACAGGCCTACGGTCTAATAAACGCTGAAACTGCTATATTATTATTATTATTATTATTATTATTATTATTATATTAAGACAGTGCTTGAGTTATAACTTAGATTGTCCCCCATCGCAGCAGTGAAAAAAAGAGTGGAATTGTGATGTGTGTTTATGGATGTGGTTAGCTATGCATCATTTTTTATAGGATTTTTTGTTAATCTATCAAATTCCTGTAGGTTCTCTGCCAGCTTTGCTATCGCTTCCATCTATTGATAAGTCACTGTGTACGCTTAGTCTGAATGATACGTTGCTTTTTGTTTTGTGAATTATTCGCTTTGGCTTTGAATTGGAAATATTCCAACAATGCACGTGTAGAATATGTCACCTGACATGTCACCTGATATGTCACCTGACATGTCACCTGACATGTCACCTGATATGTCGCCTGACATGTCACCTGACATGACACCTGATTTGTCGCCTGACATGTCACCTGAAATGTCACCTGATATGTCACCTGACATGTCACCTGATATGTCACCTGACATGTCACCTGATATGTCACCTGACATGTCACCTGATATGTCACCTGATATGTCACCTGATATGTCACCTGACATGTCACCTGATATGTCACCTGATATGTCACCTGGGAGCGCTGCCGTAGCCCAAAAATTTGACTCTTAAATCAGCCCAAAAGCCAATGCCAACCCTCTACATGCAATAGAAATAGTCAGTCTAACACCTATGCAGCTGTTCTTACTTGCCTCATCTCGCCACACCAGCTTGAAACAAGCAATGCCTCAGCCCACAAGCTGATACTCCAAACGGATTACGCCCAATAGCTCCTACACCAATGATTTAAGCCCATACTATCACTTCTTACAAATGCCGTAAGCCACAGGGTCCGCAGACCGCACCAGACTGCCGTAAATGGGAACGGCCCCGCACCGGACTGTCGCATCACCTTACCCACTTCGCAGGCGTAAGCCCAGCCCTGACGCTCACCAGCATCTTCTACCTCCACACTTACCCCATTCTCTCCACCTTTCCGCGATACCGCGAAGGGGTTAGGTTAGGTTTGGTTTAACTTCTTCCGCAAGCTGGTACCGAATTTACTGAAAGGAGGGGGAGCAGGGGGTAAGCGTGGAGGTTTAGCCTCCAGAAGAACGGAGAGGCTGGAGAGGTAGCAGTGTGGCGCAGGGCGTTCTTTATCGAAAGTGGGGAAGGGGCTAGGCTGCATGGAATAGAAATATTTTGGGGTTTAGCGTGTGGGTTACGACCATTGTTTTGGCGGCTTGCGGGTCATTGGCTCGTTGGTTTACATCCATGAAGGAATTTAGTCCCTGTGGCTTTCAGCAAGTAATTATGTTGGCTAATTTGCTCTGCAGTATGCTTGCGCACGGGGTGAAGTATGAAAATTATGCTGGTATTGGGCAATGCTGGGTTATTTCAGACGTCCCTGTCACCTGACATGTCACCTGATATGTCACCTGATATGTCACCTGATATGTCACCTGACATGTCACCTGAAATGCCACCTGGTATGTCACCTGACAAGTCACCTGATATATATATTATGTCACGCGAGAGAGCTTCTTACTTAACTTCATCTCTCTAACCTCTTATTTCTACCCTTCTACATTCTATCATTTATTTCTTATACACTACCCTCAACCCTTTACCTCCACCCTCTACCTTCCATTTCCAAACCTTTACCTTCCACTTCAAACCCTTCAAACTTTAGACTTACCCCTTCACCTAGCTTCTACCTCCAACCCTTTTTATTTTACGCTTAACCCTTGCCTTCTATCCTTTACCTTCAACCTTTAACCCTTAATACCTTACACTTGACCCTTTACCCCAACCCTTTATACTTTACTCTTAACCCTTTACCCCAACCCTTCATACTTTACTCTTAACCCTTTGCCTCCACCCATTACCTTCTAGTTTCTACCTGCAACCCGTTAAACTTTGTCAGGCGCAATATTAAGCGCCACCTGAGGACCGGGATTCGTTGACTAAGTTCTTGAGGGATGACTAAGTCACTGTCTAGAGAACTTCTCTTGATACGGGGTCGTAATACATGAGTGATACGATACAGGTAAAGCTAAGACGTCGACCGTTTATACGTCGGAGCAGCTCCAACGCGAGTAGCATCGCGGCGTGCGTACTCATCAGCTTCTGAGGCCTTACTAAGGTTCCCAGCCCTTTTATATAGAATCATGGCTTTCACCCACTACTGAGGTCTTGGTCGCGTGATCTATCACGTGATGTCCGTGCTGACTCAGGTCTAGTACTTTTCCATCAATCTTTATCACTTCTAGTGAATATTACGACTCAATTATAATGAATATAATTATAATTAGACGCCAGATTGGCACCGGACACCTCCTCTCTTTCTAGAAGGTCGTCCGCGATCCTATGGACACAAAATCAAGAAAAGATCTTGTTCAGAATCTCCGGTTTGAATCGTATCTCGTACCTTAAATAAAGCTGTAAAAGTTGTAGGAGTAATGGATTAATAAAAATAGATACAGTTACTTCACTGAACAGCATGAAAAACTGGAGGATGGCACTTTTAGAAGAAAAGAACAAGTCCATCTCCAATGCAATTTGGAAAAAATCCCAACCGGCAATCTTGAAAACACCTTGCGGCATTTAACGCTACGTCTCTAGGCGTTATATCAATCAAAATTATAAATCATTAAATTCATACGTCATCAACGCAATCAATGTTTGGTTATGATTTCAGATTCCTCATCTCATGCTCATTCATATTCATATCTTCAAATATCGAAATACAGAAAACATCATAAATCTTGAATTAGGATTATAAAATAAAATAATAAGTATTATAGCGTTCACAGAATCATGAAATACAAATTGATCCTTGAATCTTCACCTCTGGAAAAACATTTTAAATTGAAACACAGAGTCACTTCAAGTAGATGCATTATGTTTGAATATATATGTCAAGTTACTTTACCTTGGCTATATCGTTGAGCTTCAATTAAGTGCACAGAAAGTTGCTTGTAGAAAATTCTGCATGTTCCACTCAATCATAAAATTATAATGATATGAACGCATTATAATTGTTAAGGTAAATCCATTAATATTTACAAGGTAATCGTACTCGCGTATTAAACACATTGAAATTATGCCGACAAGTGCTTCATAGCCTATAGATTTTCGTAAGAACTGGGAGGAAGGCTCCTAATCCATCTGCCAATAAAATTGGCCAGATTGCCTTTACTATCCAACTGAATATGATGAAATAAGTCTTGACTAAGAAGCATTAATTATGGGGTGGCGAAATTAGAAGCCAAATTGTATTTTCTTTCTTTCGTGCTTCATATCCTCTAGAAGAAACTTGAAACATCATTCCATATGATCGATCGCTCAATTAAAAACTTTGGCATTTTAGAAGCTTTATAAATGAGTATACATTCATTTTTGGTTAAATCTCCCATTCATATGAACTAAGGATGAGTCTTAGTTTTACATCACTTCTCTTTAACTTCACTTCTTGTTTGTTTGTTTGTCTGTCTGCACTGTCTGCTACAAATCTTATAATCGAAATTTAATACACTTCTACTTATCCTATCGATCTGAAATTTTGCACACTTGCGTAAAATTGGAGACAATGCAAGAATCAAATGATAAAATAAATGATTTCAAAAATTATTTTTTTTTTCAATATTAAAAAAATTGAAAAAATAATTTTGTCAGCTACAAATCTTATAACTGATATGTAACACACTTTTACCTGTCCAATTGACCTGAAATTTTGCACACTTGTGTGAAGTCGGAGGCAATGCATGAATCAATTAACAGAATAAATAATTTTGAAAAAAATTATATATTAAAATAAACTGAAAATTTACTTTTTTTAATATTCGTAAATAAAATGAGAAATTCATTGTACATCTGTAACATTGGGAACACTCGATTCTTTAGAAGTGTTGTCTTTAAAAAGTAATTTTTAAACGTATAGTTATATTTTTAATATTTTCGATTTCGTTCGCGAATTTAACAGCTATGCGATCCAAAAATTCCATGTGAGGTTAATTAGTATCTTCTAAAGAACTGTGGAATTTGTGTGCGGATACACTGCTAACACAACAGACGAGTTACAGGAGTGTATACGCACGGCTTCAATTCGCACACTACACTTAGTATCGTTGTTGCGTGAAAAAAGTTTGGTATAACTATAATCTCTTTCTAATTTAATTTTACTTGGTATGTAACACAAAAGTCGTATGCAACAACTCACGAGCCACCCCCAAACAGGTGCTAATGCGGCGTTCGTCAATAAATAAATAAACAATATAATACTGATGAACTGTGCGGAAAAATTAGCGCATGTGAACGGTAATAGCGTTTTCCGATACTTTATTACTTTATTTTACTATGCAACAGATGATAATCGAGGGATTCGTACATGCTAAAATTCAAGTAATCTAACGTAAGCTTCTTGACGGCTTGAAGATGACGTAACCTATTTCGGTAAGGATTTCTCTATAACTGTCAGTTTGATAGACATTAAACTTTGCACTTAATATATATCTTTGTACATCTTAGTGCTTTAGTAGAGCGTTAATATTATCTTCAGTGGAGAAGCGCCAAGATGAGATAAATCTAATCAACGAGGACTCGGTAATGTCACCAGAGCATGCCACTCATCACGGTGAGTGCACCACCAGAGCATGCCACTCATCCAGGTAAGTGCACCACCAGAGCATGCCACTCATCACGGTGAGTGCACGACCAGAGCATGCCACTCATCCAGGTAAGTGCACCACCAGAGCATGCCACTCATCACGGTGAGTGTCCCACCAGAGCATGCCACTCATCACGGTGAGTGTCCCACCAGAGCATGCCACTCACCACGGTGAGTGCACCACCAGAGCATGCCACTCATCACGGTGAGTGCACCACCAGAGCATGCCACTCATCACGGTGAGTGTCCCACCAGAGCATGCCACTCATCACAGTGAGTGCCCCACCGGAGCATGCCACTCATCACGGTGAGTGCCCCACCGGAGCATGCCACTCATCACGGTGAGTGCCCCACAAGAGCATGCCACTCATCACGGTGAGTGCACCACCAGAACATGCCACTCATCAAGGTGAGTGCCCCACCGGAGCATGCCACTCATCAAGGTGATGGGGTTGAAACGCAGAGACGCATGTCATGACGCCACTCATCAATTAGGAGACGTATGTGAATTTTTATAACAGTATAATTTTTGTAATTTGTGGAAATTGGAAGAGACAAACGAACTTTTTCCTACCAAGTTAGCAGTGAATTGCTATGGTCTGTCCCAATGGACAGACCATATGGTGGTGTGGTGCATTGATCAATATACCAATTGTGGAGAGAAACTGCCGTGCTTGCAAAGTATATGTATATATACCATTAAGACCGACAGTTTGAAGTGATCCACTGCTTTCAAGAAAACGACTTCTCCAGCAATAATGTCGTGACCCGAACTTTAAAGTTTATTTATTTGAATGAATCAAGGGCCTAAGATGTCTGTTTTGCTCCATCCTCACCCAGGGTTATTACTTACAATGTATTTTGAAGTTTACGTATTTATTGTTTATTTATGTATAAATTTTGCAATTTTTTATAGTTCAGCTACACTACTTCGTCAACGAGGTCCCGGCGGTGCTCGCCCCCTGTACGCGGCAGACTGAGATGGGAGTATAGCGAGTCGTTGGTTCGAACCGCGGCAAGCTTCGCTAAACAGTATAATTTTGATCACTACTTCATAACTATGAATGTATCAGCTCATAATCCTATACCGAATGCCCTAACAATCTGCCCGCTAGTTAAATTCAATTGCGCTTGTTAATAGTTAAATGGTTGGTTATGCTTTAAAGCGCATGTGTTGTATATATAGTATAGCGGTGTCAGCTTTGATTAGACCGTTAGACCTGTCGCCAAATCTAAATCACACAACATTCACGGCTTGTTGCAGTCTCGAACTCGCAACTCACGGCTAAAATTCTGCTGTGCTTAACCGCCCGGCCTCCTCGCCGATTCTGACCAGAAACTGGCGCACAGAGCTGGGATCGAACCCGCGCCTCTCTGCTCCAATCTTGGTACTCTCAACTGTAACCACTGGGCCACTCCACCCCAATCATGAGTGGCAGCAAGCCTAATATTTCTGAGCAGTAATAGCAAATTTCCATGCATGTTACATTAAATGAAAGTCATAATTCAAATAGTATATTTATTTAATCAGAATGAATTTAATAGTAGATGAACATGTGTGAAATATTTTTAAGTCTAATACAAATGTGTTGTTTATGCTTAATCCTACTAATACAAGGTTATAGGATTTATCCAACGATATATTTCTTATTATTCGTAACTGGAAGACATTTATTGCGAATAAACAAATGCACTTTCATACGAATTATATAAAGGAGTGAAAATGTTACGAAATTATATATATAGTGGCGGTCACTTGTAACTTTCACATGCAGAAAGCGTAGCGCATAACCGCACACTCAGACGAGTGACAGGGTCATGGTCCAAATCGCGATGCTTTTGAGTTGGTCATATTGACACAGTTTTGGCGCATAAAGGTGCATCTGTGCTACTTGCAGAAAAATGTCTCTATTAGGACAATGTGACTATAGGACAATATAACTTGATTGATAACTTCAATTGATATAGAAAAAATTGGTCACATACTGTCGTCAAAAATAGAACACACATTTTTTAAATGACACTCAAATACCCATTTTCCGCAAAAAACTGTGTCAGGATGACCCAGACCAGCGCAAAACGTAAATCGTTTTTAGCGCATTTTCTCATTTATGGAAAAAATGCACTATTGTGCTCGCCATGTCCGTCTGTCCGTCCGTCCGTGACCTCAAGTTTTCGTCGACGAGAAAATGCGCTCTCTGTCACTCACTGCAGTGAGTAATGAGTTATATTTTTTATTACCGTATAGATCTCCACATCACTCAGGATCTCCACATCACTCAGGATCACCGCAAGTGTCGGGGGCTGCGGGCTCAGAGTTCGAACTTTGAGGCGTCGGTGAGGCAGAGCTGCTGGATGCGCTCGACCGTCAGCGGCAGAGCTAGCAAATAAATCAATTACTTTAAATTTATTACTTACTTACTGCACTAAAAATAAATAATTTTGATATAAAATGTAAATAATTGCTTCATGAAAAGTCTATAATTTCTTCACAAAAAGTAAATCATTTCTTTATCAAATGGCAATAGTGACATTTCGGACCGGAGTTCCTAAATAGAAGTCACACTTCTTGGCTTATAGAGCCAAAAAGAAGCTATGTCAATGTACGAGGCTATGAATGAGATACGCTTTTAGGCAAATATTAACCTATCCCTTCTCATTAAATTTGAACTCATGTCTGTCAAGATCAAGCCTTATTATTTTTGCTATTAAATTAATTGTAATTTATTGTATAGAACTCACGTATCTCGAACCAGCCGCGGGTGCCGGCGTCCGCCCTGGCGGCCGCGATGGCCTGGCGCAGCGCCCCCACCACCGCGTACGACATGCACAGCGGGGGCTCCCCCGTAGCTGGGGGCGGGTCTTATTAGTACTAATAGATATTGTTGTAGTATAAATATTGTATGTTAAAAGATATTGTTGTAGCATATCTATTGTAGGCTATTATATATTGTAGTATTATTATAACAGCGCCCCCACCACCGCGTACAACGAGCACAGCTGCGACTCATCCGTCGCTGGGATGGCAGACAAAGTCTAATATTTGTACGATCATAGATATTTTAGTATCTGTATATTTTACCCTATTTAATAATGTATTGTACACGCAGGTCTAATGTATTATTTTATAATGAGTTTTGGGCAGCTCCGCCCACGGTTACGCTGGTGCACAGCCTTAAACCTTCATCCCGAGTCTCATGGATTTTCCCTGACCTCCTCCCTAGGGGACATCCAGGTATCCTTCCTCTTGACTATAACAGCGAGTAGTTCTTGCTGGTATTTTCTATTACATAACCTAACTTATTGTTGCTATTTTCGCACCAATATGTTACATATCTACGCTCCTTCACTTTCGCATCACAGAACCTCGTGACGCCCCAACTTTGAGCCTCAAGACACCGGGACTCCCACTTATGGACCGCAGGATTCCCTCCGCCACCTTTGGGCCACAAGACCCTGTGACTCCTCCACCTTTGCACTGCAGGGCTTCGTGGCTACCCCACCTTTGGACCACAAGATCCCTTCCGCCATCTTTGGACCGCAGAACCTGTGATTCGAACCTTTGGACCGCAAGACCCCGCGACTCTGCACCTTTGAATCACAAGACCCCGTGATTCCCATATTTGTACTGCAGGACCCCGTGACTCCCCACCTTTGGACTGCAGGACCCCGTATGGGTTGGGGGCGTTAGAGAGGAGGGTCACCCGCAGGTCCTTGGGGATGTCGAGGGCTGTGTAGGGCTTGTACTCCTGAGAGGGGGACGATGGGGTTAATTCAACCCATAACCTGGAGGCTGCCGGATGTGTAGGTGGGTCGAATGTATATGCTCCAGTGTTGTAAGTGTGAAATATGATCATATACCGTGAACACATGAATACTGTGATCAGATATATATAGAAATACTTTGAAGAGACATGTATACTGTGTACAGATATATATACTGTTAACAATGAACATTCCATTGACCACATCACTCACACATATGAACACTGCACATGGTAAGTGACTAGTGGTCGGTGTGTGGCTAGTGACGCTAGTGACTAGTGGTCGGTGTGTGGCTAGTGGCGCTAGTGACTAGTGGCTGGTGTGTGGCTGGTGACACTGAGTTACGTCACTACTTAACCCAACACAGGTCACTAGTGCAACTCCCAAAAGTTATTTAACGTTATTTCAACGTAATTTATTCGTTTTTTTCAGCGTTATTTCAACTTTATATCAGCGTCATAACTACGTTATTTTAACGTTATTTCAACGTAATATCGACGTTATATCATCGCTATATCGACGTTTTATCGACGTTATTTCGACGTTATATAGACGTTATATTAATATAGCAAGGTTATGTCTACATTATTTTAATGTTATTTCAACGTTATTTCAGCGTTGTTTCAATGTTATATCAACATTATATCGAAGATATTTCAACGTCATGACGTCTCGTGAACACCTTGTGCTATTTTTAGTAGTTTCTTAACTTAACGTAGCTTGCTTCTATGAACACTTATTTTAATTTTATATTATATTTATTATATTATTATAGTATATAACACTATATAGTATATAACACTGTTGAGTTTTTTATATGTATCCTATCCCGATAGGGATAACACTTTCTATAATGCTGTCCACTTTGGTATACATGTATGTAGTACGTAGGTATATGTTTACTTATCTGATTTAATACTTTCACACCTCCTATTAAACCCCAAAATAATAACATCCCCAGTTTGAGGAGCACATCCTCAACCCTCTTCTAATTCTATTCATACTTTCACCTCTTCTATTAACCCCCAAAATAACCCCCTCTCGGTGAGAGGGGTACTAAACTAACGCCCTCAACTAAACTTCCCTATTAACCAACACCCCCCCCTCGCCCCCCGTAGCAGTCCACATCCGCCGGTTGGGGGGGCGCCAGAACTCCCTCCCCCTCGTCGGGGACCCCCCCGCCGTGAAGGGAGGCTCCGCCCTTCCCTCTGTTCCCGACGAGGGTCGAGGCTCGCCAACCAATGAGGAGACGGATGCCAGTCACGTGACCGAGAAGAGTGATGACGTCACGACTACGTCATCAGGCGCAGGTGCTTCGACCAATCACGACGATGCTGGTGGTGACGACACCGTGGTGGGCGGGGCTTCAGACACTGATATTCACATCACTGTTCACTGAGAACGCCTTGGAGCATCCGGCGCCCGGCGGTCAAAAAATGATTTATTTCTGAAAGATATTCAAAGGACTCATATTATTTTGAAAATAATTTTCGAGGAGACTCAAATTATTCTGAAAATGTTTCCATTATTCCGAGAAAAAGGTGACGTATTCTTATTTTTTTGGCAAAAATTCCTCTATTCTGCAAAGTAGAATTGAGGCAGTGAGTTGCGTGTTCGAGACCGCAATAAGCTGTGGATGTTCTGCGATGCTATTAATTAAGAATCGGCGACAGGCTCACGGCCTAATAAACACTGAAACCGCTATTATTAGTAGTATTTAATGGGATTCGTCTCATGAAAACGTTTGAGGGATCGGATTAGTAAAATTTCAGAAAGATTTTAACCGAAATAAAAGTATCCGTGATTTATCGCTTCAGAAATGCCTGATGCTGCCATAAGAAAACTGTCAATTTAGCTCACAAAATGCCCTATTAGTAGTAATTTTGTAATTTTAAGCGCAAAATTCAATTTTTCTTGGTCGTATACATCGAGAATGACAAAAAATTTTAGGCTAACGTAGATTTTTACCTGCCAACGGTGTTGAAAAATGCCAACGTTTCGAAATTTGGCAGGAAAAGGTCTATCTGGCAACCCTGCTTGGCTGTAGCACAGATTTCGCTGCCTGATACTATATATATATATATAGGCCTAAAATTTCATTCCCTTGTGCAAAAATCAAATTAAGTTAATGGCTAAAGGAGCAACGGCACACACTCAGAAAATTAAATGGATGATATTGTTCAAATAGTAATAAACTGCCCTACCCGCAGCACGAGCATAGAACGGACCGAGATCTGATATGCATGTTTACTGGGCCAACTGAGAGACAAGATGACCCAAAGGGGGCAAAAATTCCATAGCTATTTGACAAGTCCCACTTATTTCTTTGACTGTAGCGAGGTTTTTTTTCTCTGATTCAGGCAGCGGTGGCGCTATATAGTATAGCAACAACGTCACATGTATATAAATAGTCTACTTATATTATATTTTCTGCACAAATTCATGAGCATTTTCTTCAGAAAATATAGCGCTATTCATTTCCATGCTTTTTACACTTGAGCGCGAAATGCCCCCTACTCCTCCCCCTTCCCATTTATACACTCGAAAGAATAAATGGGTCAAATTGTCGAAATAGTCACACACTTCCTGCTCGTAACCGTACGCCCTTTTGTCGGGTAAAATTGGATCACGCAGGATGACTTACAAGCGAGGCCAAAAGTGCATTACTACTTGGACAAAATCTCATCCATTTCTGTGAGTGTACACAAAGTCATCATCACAATATAATAAAAACAAAAAGATTATTAAAAACAAATATCCTGCAAAAAATAATAATATTGATATATATGTGCTAAAAGTCGATCATTTAGCCGCGTGGTTCTGAAAACAATCTTGTTGTTGTTGCTGTTGTTTGTATTTGCATCGTCGCTGTTGTAGTCTCAGCTTGTGTATTGTTGGAACATCTGATGTCTTTAGCCCCTTAGCGCCCAGCTGTACAAATATGTCGCCTTTCAAAATGACGTTTTTTGCTTATTTATGAAGCGTATTCGTTCAATAGGATAAGTACATTGCCTCTATATACTGTTCTAAAAATCGCCGTTACACGGTACTACCGGTATTTCAGTTACAGGTCGTCACGTAAAACTCGCCGTCTCTCCGTTTTTTCTAATTTAACACTAGAAACCCAAAAATCATCAGAAAAAACGGCGATACGGTGATTTTTTCACGGGGCAGCCGTGCACAAAAAAACGCCGGTGAGACCGGCGTTTTTTCGAAAAGTGTAATTCCAGTCTGCGCTAAGACCAGGTGAAGATATATATCGCTTATCATATTCTTCAGTGATTATCAGCAATGTTGTAGGGATGCAATGTGATATTCTAATTTTGTTCACGATACAAAAGGTCCCTAATGGGTAAAGGGCTAAGAGGACCTTAAAGGGTTAAGAGGTGACAGTCTAAGCTTGTGCATTGCAGAAACCTTTACAATAAACCAATGACGTCGGAAAAACGTTGTAAAAACGTTTAATGAACGTTGATTCAACGACACAACAATTAACTCTACATCCGATGTCTGGTGGATTGCTTCTTTCACTAAGAAAAATTAATGTGCGATATTGTCCGATTAGTCACACACGTTCTTACCCGCACCCGAAGCAGGGAGCTGACGTATATATAGCCTTTTGCCGTGTAAAGCAAACTGTGTCAGGATGACCCAAAATGACCCGCATCAGAACAGAAAGTGCGTTGCTATAGTAACTACTTAACTAATTCTCGTGTTTCCATACAGAAGCTGTGTGTGTTCGTGCGTAATAGGGTCTGTTCGTCTTGCAACACTGTTGTTTTGTCTATACCGAAGCCTGTACGTGTTTAATCGTATTATAGATTTAATATCTTTACATTATTGATGTTTTAAATTAAAAATTTTTAAATCTTTTCGAAAAAAACGATGTTTCTTGAGACCTGCTGCGCGCTCCCAGAAAATGAGGCGAGATTGTCCAAATTGTGATGTGTGTTTCAGTAATATTTGTGTAAGTGTGTCAGTATTTGGATAAAATGACTCTTCATTTTTGTGGGTGATGCGTGTTTTGTATGTTGTGATTACTTAGGATTTCTTTAGCAATACTAAGTAATAAATTATTTACTTTTATATTTTTAGGTAATTATATATTATTTAGCAATTGCGGTTACCTGCTGTGGTGGAACGTCACTGCAGCATTCAAATAAATGAATGTATGATTTGTCTTTCTTGCCCCTGTGTGGGTGGGTCATCCAGACACACTTAGCTCCGCAATGTGAAGTGGGGTGGTTTTTAGTTTCGTTTTCAGTGAATGGGGCGGTTTTTTGTTTCATTTTCAGTGAATGGGGCAGTTTTTTGTTTCGTTTTCAGTGAATGGGGCGGTTTTTTGTTTCATTTTCAGTTAATGAGTTAATGTCAACTTTACACACTCAGAAAAATGGATAGGTTCTATTGTTCAAATAGTGACACACTTTCAGCGTGTAGCAATGATACGCCCTTCTGCTGGACACAACTGGGTCAAGTTGACCAACACTATGGTGAAAAGTACGTCGCTAACAGGACAAATTTTTACTGATTTCTTTGAGTGTATAACTTTTGAAAGGCCGCACACTTACAATTGTCGTAGACCGTCAATTCATAAGAATAAATGGGTCATATACTGTATTATCCAGATTTTGACTCGCTCTCTGGCCCGCAGCAGGCCAGAGCACTGGTTTGCCCATTTTCCGGACCAAATTGGGTGTGCAATAAATGCAAAAAGTTTGTCAATATTTAGACGAAGACTCGCTGATCTCTCTGGGTGTAAAATCACCAGAGTTGAGTTAAGTTTGGGCGCTAAGTTTTCAAAAAGATAATTTACATTATTTAGAGTTACTTTAACTATTGTAAGTTTAAGAATTAATAAGCACGTTAAAATAAAGAAGCTCTCGCTGCTCCATGCCACCCTATTTAACTTTAAAAATTATCGGGTTTTTCTACAAAAAAGCTAATGAATATTTAAAATTATTAAATGTAATCACATATATATAATTATCAAATATATTTAACGAATTATTAAGATATGATATTTTAACCTCGGTTGAAGGGAATGGGGGACTAGATTGAAATTTGAATTATTCAAGTACCAGATGTTAGAGAATAGTATAAATTTATTCATATTTTTTAGCAACAATTCCTCCATTTTCATTTAGACTTAACTGTTCCGAAAAATTAAGTTTTGTATATTTCCAGGATTTTATTCATTCATGTTTTAGACTTTAGCTGGAATGTCTTAAAAGCAATTAAAAAAATTAGCTGGAATGGACTGTACGGCACAGCGCAATTGTAGATAACCAGTATTTGAAGTATATGTGCGATAACTTTGTCTTTTAAATAAGTACCAACCTACCCAGTGGTTACAGTTCAGAGTATCAGGATTGGCGCAGAGAGGCGCGGGTTCGATCCCAGCTCTGTGCGCCAGTTTCTGGGCCTATACTTTCAAAAAAAGTTAAGAGATCGTAAGTTCATCAGCCAATCATTGACGGCCTTTCGAGCAAAATCCACCAATCATAGACAAGAAAATAGAGCGTAAGTACTCATGTTCCCTTAGCGAGTTTTGAAAGTATGGCCCCTAGTCAGAATCGGCGAGGAGGCCGGGCGGTTAAGGGGAGCATGTCTAGCAAAGTCTATTTTGTACATTCAGGGAAGGATCATCTCCAAACCTGGTACACATGTAAAGTCATAAATGACGACTATGTTGTTCATGTGAAATTTTCTAAAAAAATGAAAGAAAACGTGAAATTCATAGAAATAGGCCAAAAAGGGGGTACTTTAGAAAATTTATTGCATCATACAATTTACGTGCCACAACATTGCCTGACATATCATTCGATTGATAAAAACAATATCTAGCGATTGTCGAGCCATTTTTTAAATTTTTTTTTTCATCTTGTAATGATTTTTCTGAAAAATTTTACATTTTCGAAATTTCCCCCCAATCCTCCCCATTTTGCAATATATAATTCAAACTAAAACGAAATCGAAAAAAATGGCTTGACAATCGCTAGCTCTTTTCATTACGAATCGAATGGTGTATCTCTCATTGCTGTAGCTTTAGATTTATAGGAGGAGATAGATTTCTAAGATGAAAATTGTAACTTTTCAGGAAAGCCAATAAACCGCCGACGGGCGGCGCGCGCTATGTAAAGGCATATAACGTAGCTTGGATACCAAAGGTAAGCGTTATTTCACTCTGAAGTCACTCAGCGATGCAGAGAACGACTGCATGCACACCTTCCAGCATGACAGCTCGTGGCTGACTGTTGACTGAGCTGCGACTGCGAGGCCACAGACTGCACATTTATAGACCCAGGACGGAATTATTCTCATAGGTTTTGTTAAGGGGCTCCACCACCCCCCACCCTTCGGGATCTGTCGTGAACGCATAAATCAACGTACAAATATGGTTTTGGTACCGGTGGATAGGTCAGAATGACAGCTTTAAGACGATACTAAATACCAGAAAAGCCAAATCCGAAAATTTTAGGGTATACCTCCCCCCTTAAGATGATACTAAAAACCGGAAAAGCCAAAATTCTCGATTTTGACCGACATGCTCCCCTAATTAAGCAGAGCAGAATTGTAGCAGTGCGTTGCGCGTTCAAGCCCGCAACAAGCTGTGAATGTTCTGTGATGTTATAAGAACCGGCGACAGGCCTACGGCCTAATAAACGCTGAAACTGCTGTATTATTATTATTATTATTATTATATTGAGACAGTGCTTAAGTTACAACTTAGATTGTCCCCCATCGCAGCAGTGAAAAAAAGAGTGGAATTGTGATGTGTGTTTATGGATGTGGTTAGCTATGCATCATTTTTTATAGGATTTTTTGTTAATCTATCAAATTCCTGTAGGTTCTCTGCCAGCTTTGCTATCGCTGCCATCTATTAATAAGTCACTGTGTACGTTTAGTCTGAATGATACGTTGAGTTTTGTTGAATTATTCGCTTTGGCTTTGAATTGAAAATATTCCAACAATGCACGTGTAGAATATGTCACCTGACATGTCACATGACATGTCACCTGATATGTCACCTGATATGTCACCTGACATGTCACCTGATATGTCACTAAATTTATATATTAAAAATTAGCGGTTAGAGGTTAGCGGCAAATTCCGCTACATTTTTCGGTGATTTATCGGTTTACCGTTATCGAAGCTAACATTTCAGTTAGCGGATTAGCGGTTATCGAAGCTAACTTTTAGGTTATCTGTGCCCACCACTGCATGTCACCTGATATGTCACCTGACATGTCACCTGATATGTCACCTGACATGTCACCTGACATGTCACCTGACATGTCACCTGATATGTCACCTGACATGTCACCTGACAGGTCACCTGATATATATATATTATGTCACGCGAGAGAGCTTCTTACTTAACTTCATCTCCCTAACCTCTTATTTCTACCCTTCTACATTCTATCATTTATTTCTCATACACTACCCTCAACCCTTTATTTCCATCCTATACCTTCCATCTCCAAACCTTTACTTTCCACTTCAAACCCGTTTTATACCTTCTACATCCAATGCTTTTTATTTTCCACTTAACCCTCCATACCTCCATCCTTTCAACCTCCAACCCTTAATACCTTACACAGTTACACTTAACCCTTCACCCCAACCCTTTATACTTTACTCTTAACCTTTTACCCCAACCCTTTATGCTTACTCTTAACCCTTTGCCTCCACCCATTACCTTCTACCTTCAACCCGTTAAACTTTGTCAGGACTCGGGCGCAATATTAAGCGCCACCTGAGGACCGGGATTCGTTGACTAAGTTCTTGAGGGATGACTAAGTGACTGTCTAGAGAACTTCTCTTGATACGGGGTCGTAATACATGAGTGATACGATACAGGTAAAGCTAAGACGTCGACCGTTTATACGTCGGAGCAGCTCCAACGCGAGTAGCATCGCGGCGCGCGTACTCATCAGCTTTTGGGGCCTTACTAAGGTTCCCAGCCCTTTTATAGAACCACGGCTTCCGCCCACTACTGAGGTCTTGGTCGCGTGCTCTATTACGTGATGTCCATGCTGACTCAGGTCTAGTACTTTTCCATTAATCTCTATCACGTCTATAGTGAATAATACTACTCAATTATTATGAATATAATTAGACGACAGATTGACGTCGGACACCTCCTGATCTTTCTAGAAGATCATCCGCGATCCTATGGACACAAAATCAAGTAAACAAGTTTTTCAGAATCTTCGGTCTAAATCGTATCTCGATCATACCTTAAATAAAGTTGTAAAAGTTGTGGAAGTAATTGATTAATATATATGGATACAGTTCCTTCACTTAACAGCATAAAAAACTGGAGGATGAGACTTTTAGAAGAAAATAACAAGTCCATCTTCAATGGAATTTGGAAGAAATCCCAACTGGGAATCATGAAAACACCTTGCGGCATTAAACGCTGCGTCTCTAGGCGTTATATCAAATAAATTTATGAATCATTTAATTCATACGTCATCAACGCAATCAATGGTTGGTTATGATTTCAGATTTCTCATCTCTTGCTCATTCATATATTCATCTCTTGCTCATTCATATTCATATCTTCAATATCGAAATAATGAAAACATCATAAAGCTTGAATTAGGATTATAACATAAAATAATAAGGATTATAGCGTTCACAGAGTCATGAAATAAAAATTGATCATTGAATCTTCACCTTTAAAAAAACCTCTTGAATTGACAAAAAAAGTCAGTTCCATGTATTATGACTCTCGAAAAAAAAATCATTGATAATGCATAGTTTAAGAAAACATTAGGATTGATCCAATTGGCTCACACCGTGTCACTTGAAGTAGATGCATTATGTTTCAATATATATATGTCAAAAAACTATATCTTGGCTATATATCGTTCAGCTTCAATTAAGTCGTACAGAAAATTGCTTGTAGAAAATTCTGCATGTTTCACTTAATCATAAAATTATAATGATATGAACGCATTATAAATGTTAAGGTAAATCCATTAATATTTACAAGGTAATCGTTCTCGCGTATTAAACACATTGAAATTATGCCGACAAGTGCTTCATAGCCTATAGATTTTCGTAAGAACTGGGAGGAAGGCTCCTAATCCATCTGCCAATAAAATTGGCCAGATTGCCTTTACTATCCAACTGAATATGATGAAATAAGTCTTGACTAAGAAGCATTAATTATGGGGTGGCGAAATTAGAAGCCAAATTGTATTTTCTTTCTTTCGTGCTTCATATCCTCTAGAAGAAAATTGGAACATCATTCCATATGATCGATCGCTCAATTAAATACTTTGGCATTTAAGAAACTTTCATAAATGAGTATACATTAATTTTTGGTTAAATCTACCATTCATATGAACTAAGGATGAGTCTTATTTTTTACAACACTTCTCTTTAACTTCACTTCTTGTCTGTTTGTCTGTCTGTCTGTCTGCAACAAATCTTGTAATCGAAATTTAATACACTTCTACTTATCCTATCGATCTGAAATTTTGCACACTTGTGTAAAGTTGGAGACAATGCATGAATCAAATGTCAAAATAAATGATTTTTAAAATACATTTTTTTAATTTAAAAAAATTGAAAAAATAATTTTGTCAGCTACAAATCTTATAACTGATATTTAACACACTTTTACCTGTCCAATTGACCTGAAATTTTGCACACTTGTGTGAAGTTGGAGGCAATGCACGAATCAATTGACAGATTAAATAATTTTGAAAAAATTATATATTAAAATAAATTTTAAAATTACATTTATTAATATTCGAAAATAAAATTAGAAATTCATTGTACATCTGTAATATTGGGAACACTCGATTCTTTAGAAGTGTTGTCTTTAAAAAGTAATTTTTAAACGTATAGTTATATTTTTAATATTTTCGATTTCGTTCGCGAATTTAACAGCTATGCGATCCAAAAATTCCATGTGAGGTTAGTATCTTCTAAAGAACTGTGAAATTTGTGTGCGGATACACTGCTAACACAACAGACGAGTTAGGAGTGTATACGCACGGCTTCAATTCGCACACTACACTTAGTATCGTTGTTGCGTGAAAAAAGTTTGGTATAACTATAATCTTTTTCTAATTTAATTTTACTTGGTATATAACACAAAAGTCGTATGCAACAACTCACGAGCCGCCACCCAATTCAGGTGCTAATGCGGCGTTCGTCAATAAATAAATAAACAATATAATACTGATGAACTGTACGAAAAAAAAATTAGCGCATGTGGACGGTAACAGCGTTTTCCGATACTTTATTACTTTATTTTACTATGCAATAGATGATAACCGAGGGATTCGTACATGCTAAAATGCAAGTAATCTTACGTAAGCTTCTTGACGGCTTGAAGATGACGTAACCTATTTCGGTAAGGATTTCTCCATAACTGTCAGTATTATAAACATTAGACTAAATATATATCTTGCACTTAATATATATCTTCTTACTTCTTAGTGCTTCGTTGGAAAGTTTAAATAATTTTCAGTGGAGAAGCGCCAGATGAGATAAATCTAATCAACGAGGCTCCAATTGGCATGCCACTCATCACGGTGAGTGCCCCACCAGAGCATGCCACTCATCACGATGTTATGATAATTACCGGGCTACTGGCCCCGTGTAGAGGCGCTACTGTTCACGGTAGGAGCCAGTAGCCCTTTACACGTTACCAATGGCCCGGTAAATAGTGGTGGTTAGTGTTGAAAAATTTTAGTGGACGCCACTAAACTGTCCCCGTGTACAAACGCTATCCGCCAGGCCTATGAGGTTGAAATAACGTTGACTAAATATTTTCTTAAACGGAATCAACGTTGGTTTAACGTCATTTAGTGAAATAGTTTTGCTGCTGCTTCGTAACTAAACGAATTTCAATCCAATATTATTTTATCAATGATAAACACGTATAATTAATCGGATTTATGGTACGTTGTTGAATGAATGAGTTGATTTGTGTTGAACTAACGCTGTGTTTCTTGCTCCCCTCTTGCCACTGTGTTGGAACTCGTCCGATGAATCAACACATAATCAACCCATCGTCGTGTGATTCAACCCATCGTAATCTTGACCGATTAGCGCAAATAAAGGATCAATCAAAATAATAAATTATCAACTATAGTAATAAATAAACCAACACCGATAAATAAACCATGTGCTTTCTTTAGCTCCTGTTCTACTTTCAACTCAAGATTCGGAGCCTTTCTGTAATGTAAATACGAACCTAAATTTAAAACAAATAATAATTAGCTAAGCATTTAGTACGGAATTTAACACTATACACATGAATAAAGATCATATGTACATTTATCAATAAATTAACGACAATTATTCAAGTACTACTGAGTTTACACGATTGTTATCACATATATTACCAGAACTATTGCAACCACGTACCTCTGTGCTGTATCACGCAGCAACAACAAATAAGTGAACATTATTTACGAAGTCATATCAGTGTGAATAAAACTAAAATGAAAGTTCATGAATTCGATTACAAACCCTTACAGTATGATGTACTGTAATGTATTACTGTACAATATACTGTATTGTATTGTATTAATGTATAATGTACTGTGTTGCATTAATGTATAATGTACTATATTGTGTTATTGTATAATGTACTGTATTGTGTTATTGTATAATGTACTGTATTGCATTAATGTATAATGTACTATATTGTATTATTGTATAATGTACTGTAATGTGTTATTGTATAATGTACTGTTTTGTGTTATTGTATAATTTACTGTATTGTATTATTGTATAATGTATTGTATTGTGTTATTGTATAATGTACTGTATTGTGTTATTAGCGCATTTTTTTCATTTATGGATAAAATGTACTATATTGTGCTCGCCATGTCCGTCCGTCCGTCTGTATGTCTGTCTGTCCGTCCGTCTGTCCGTGACCTCAAGTTTTCGTCGACGAGAAAATGCGCTATCTATCACTCACTGCAGTGAGTACTGAGTTATATTATTGTATAATGTACTGTATTTAGATCGGATATAAGTATTAAAATCACTTGACTGCTTGAGTCGCAAATTTACCATGAATTTAAAAGTAAAGAAAATAGCCAAAAAGTTCACCATTTCTTATAAGCGAAAACGTTTCGGAGTCCAGCTCCATCGTCAGTTCAAAACCTAGAACACAGGTACAAACAATTAGTAGCCTAAAATTCATATTCAAACAATTCACCTAAACTTGAGGACATTAGAACTAAAATCGAAGATAACAGAAATAAAAATGAGATAACATGTAGAGAGGGTACTATCTATTTACAATTTCTAGAGGATAGGGGGATATTATAGCGCAAAATTCAATTTTTCTTGGTCGTATACATCGAGAATGAAAAAAAAATTTAGGCTAACGTAGATTTTTACCTGCCAACGGTGTTGAAAAAGGCCAACGTTTTGAAATTTGGCAGGAAAAGGTCTATCTGGCAACCCTGCTTGGCTGTAGCACAGATTTCGCTGCCTGATACTATAGGCCTAAAATTTCATTCCCTTGTCCAAAAATCAAATTAAGTTAGTGGCTAAAGGAGCAACGGCACACACTCAGAAAATTAAATGGATGATATTGTTCAATATTGATAAACTGCCTTACCCGTAGCACGAGCATATAGAGTGGACCGAGCTCTGGTATGCATGTTTACTGGGCCAAACTGTGTCAAGATGACCCATTCGGGGCGAAAATTGCATAGCTATTTGACAAGTCCCACTTATTTCTTTGACTGTAGCGAGTTTTTTTTCTCTGATTCAGGCAGCGGTGGCGCTATATATAGTATAGCAACAACGTCACATGTACATAAATAGTTTACTTATATATTTTCTGCACAAATTCATGAGCATTTTCTTCAGAAAATATAGCGTTATTCATTTCCATGATTTTTACACTTGAGCGCGAAATGCCTCCTACTCTTCCATGCACCTTCCTATATTTACACTCGAAAGAATCAATGGGTCAAATTTTCTAAATAGTCACACACTTCCTGCTCGTAACACTGATTCGTACGCCCTTTTGTCGGGTAAAATTGGATCAGGATGACTTACAAGCGAGGCCAAAAGTGCATCACTACTTGGACAAATTCTCATCCATTTCTTTGAGTGTACACAAAGTCATCATCCCAATATAATAAAAGCAAAAACATTAATAAAAACAAATATCATGAAAAAAATAAGAATATTGATATATACTGTATGTGTTGGGAGTTGATCTTTTATCCGTGTGGTTCTGAAAACAATCTTCTTGTTGTTGTTGCTGTTGTTTGTGTTTGCATCGTCGCTGTTGTAGTCTCAGCTTGTGTCTTGTTGGAACATCATTCTGATGTCTTTAATTAGCTCCTTAGCGCCCAGCTGTACAAATATGTCGCCTTTCAAAATGACGTTTTTTACTTATTTGTGAAGCATATTCGTTCAATAGGATAAGCACATTGCCTCTATATATGCTGTTCTAAAAATCGGTATCACCGGCATTTTCCGTTTTTTCTAACTTAACATTAGAAACCCGTAAATCATCAGAAAAAACGGCGATACGGTGATTTTTTACGGGACAGCCGGGCACAATAAACGCCGGTTTTTTTCGAAAAGTGTAATTTCAGTCTATGATAAGACCAGGTGAAGATATATATCGCTTATCATATTCTTCAATGATTATCAGCAATGTTGTAGGGATGCAATGTGATATTCTAATTTTGTTCACGATACAAAAGGTCCCTAATGGTTAAAGGGTTAAGAGGACCTTAAAGGGTTAAGAGGTGACAGTCTCAGCTTGTGCATTGCAGAAACCTTTACAATAAACCAACGACATGAAAAAGAACGTTGAAAAAACTTTTAATGAACGTTGATTCAACGACACAACGATTAACTCTACATCCGATGTCTGATGGATTGCTTCTTTCACTAAGAAAAATTAATGTGCGATATTGTCCGATTAGTCACACGCGTTCTTACCCGCACCCGAAGCAGGGAGCTGACGTACAGCCTTTTGCCGTGTAAAGTAAACTGTGTCAGGATGACCCAAAATGACCCGCATCAGAACAGAAAGTGCGTTGCTATAGTAACTACTTAACTAATTCTCGTGTTTCCATACAGAAGCTGTGTGTTTATATGTGTAATTAGCAAGGTCTATTCGTCTTGCAACACTGTTGTGTTAATATATCTATACCGAAGCCTGTACGTGTTTAATCGTATTATAGATTTAATATCTTTACATTATTGATGTTTTAAATTAAAAATTTTTAAATCTTTTCGATAAAAACGATGTTTCTTGAAACCTGCTAGGCGCTCCCAGAAAATGAGGCGAGATTGTCCAAATTGTGATGTGTGTTTCAGTAATATTTGTGTAAGTGTGTCAGTATTTGAATAATATGACTCATTCATTTTGGTGGGTGATGCGTGTTTTGTATGTTGTGATTACTTAAGGATTTCTTTAGCAATACTAAGTAATAAATTATTTACTTTTATATTTTTAGGTAATTATATATTATTTAGCAATTGCGGATACCTGCTGTGGTGGAACGTCACTGCAGCAAACACTTGTCAAACTCTCAGGACACACTTGCAACACTCTCAGGACACACTTGTCATACTCTCAGGACACACTTGTCATACTCTCAGGACACACTTGCAACACTCTCAGGACACACTTGTCATACTCTCAGGACACACTAGTCATACTCTCAGGACACACTAGTCATAATCTCAGGACACACTAGTCATACTCTCAGGACACACTTGTCATACTCTCAGGGCACACTAGTCATACTCTCAGAACACACTAGTCATACTCTCAGGACACACTAGCCATACTCTCAGGACACACTTGTCATACTCTCAGGACACACTAGCCATACTCTCAGGACACGCTTGTTAAACTCTCAGTACACACTTGTTCTACTCTCAGGACACACTTGTCAAACTCTCAGGACACACTTGTCATACTCTCAGGACTCACTATAGTCATACTCTCAGGACGCACTTGTCATACTCTCAGGACACACTAGTCATACTCTCAGGCCACACTTATCATACTCTCAGGACACACTTTTCATACTCTCAGGTCACACTTGTCATACTCTCAAGACACACTTGTCATACTGACTGCACACACTTGTAACACTCTCAGGACACACTTGTCATACTCTCAGGACATACTTGTCTTACTCTCAAGACATAATAGTCATACTCTCAGGACACACTAGTCATACTCTCAGGACACACTTGTCATACTCTCAGGCGACCATAAAGTCACGAAGGAGATTCTGACCAGAAGCTAATTTCGATCAGACCCAGAATTACTCGAATCCGAGTGTAGCGACCCTGGGCAGAGGCTTGTCCGGTCCCCGAATTATGTTATGATAATTACCGGGCTACTGGCCTCGTGTAGAGGCGCTACTATTCACGGTAGGAGCCAGTAGCCCTTTACACGTTACCAATAGCCCGGTAAATAGTGGTGGTTAGTGTTGAAAATTTTTAGTGGACGCCACTAAACTGTCCCCGTGTACAAACGCTATCCGCCAGGCCTATGCGGTTGAAATAACGTTGACTAAATATTTTCTAAAACGGAATCAACGTTGGTTTAACGTCATTTAGTGAAATAGTTTTGCTGCTGCTTCATAACTAAAGGAATATAAATCCCAATATTGTTTTATCAATGATAAACACGTATAATTAATCGGATTTATGGTACGTTGTTGCATGAATGAGTTGATTTGTGTTGAACTAACGCTGTGTATCTTGCTCCCCTCCTGCCACTGTGTTGGAACTCGTCCTATGAATCAACACATAATAAACCCATCGTCGTGTGATTTAACACATAATCAACCCATCGTCGTGTGATTCAACACATAATCAACCCATCGTCGTGTGATTCAACACATTATCAACCCATCGTCGTAGTCATACTCTCAGGACACACTTGTCATACTCTCAAGACACACTAGTCATACTCTCAGGACACACTAGTCATACTCTCAGGACATACTAGTCTTACTCTCAGGCGACCATAAAGTCACGAAGGAGTTTCTAACCAGAAGCTAATTTCGATCAGACCCAGAATTACTCGAAGCCGAGTGTAGCGACTCTTGAGCAGAGGCTTGTCCGGTCCCCGAATTTTGTTATGATAATTACCGGGCTACTGGCCCCGTGTAGAGGCGCTACTATTCACGGTAGGAGCCAGTAGCCCTTTACACGTTACCAATAGCCCGGTAAATAGTGGTGGTTAGTGTTGAAAATTTTTAGTGGACGCCACTAAACTGTCCCCGTGTACAAACGCTATCCGCCAGGCCTATGCGGTTGAAATAACGTTGACTAAATATTTTCTAAAACGGAATCAACGTTGGTTTAACGTCATTTAGTGAAATAGTTTTGCTGCTGCTTCATAACTAAAGGAATTTAAATCCCAATATTGTTTTATCAATGATAAACACGTATAATTAATCGGATTTATGGTACGTTGTTGCATGAATGAGTTGATTTGTGTTGAACTAACGCTGTGTTTCTCGCTCCCCTCCTGCCACTGTGTTGGAACTCGTCCTATGAATCAACACATAATCAACCCATCGCCGTGTGATTCAACACATTATCAACCCATCGCCGTGTGATTCAACACATTATCAACCCATCGTCATGTGATTCAACACATTATCAACCCATCGTCATGTGATTCAACACATTATCAACTCATCGTCATGTGATTCAACACATTATCAACCCATCGTCGTGTGATTCAACACATATTCAACTCATCGTAATCTTGACCGATTATCGCAAATAAAGGATCAATCAAAATAATAAATTATGAACTATAATAATATATAAGAAAACACCAATAAACAAACCATGTGCTTACTTTAGCTCCTGTTCTACTTCCAACTCAAGATTCGGAGCCTTTCTGTAATGTAAATACGAATCTAAATTTAAAACAAATAATAATTAGCTAAACATTTAGTAAGGAATTTAACACTATACACATGAATAAAGATCATATGTACATTTATCTATTAATTATTGACAATTATTTAAACACTACTGAATTTACACGATTGTTATCACATATATTACCAGAACTATTGCAACCACGTACCTCTGTGCTGTATCACGCAGCAACAACAAATAAGTGAACATTATTGGCGAAGTCATATCAGTGTGAATAAAACTAAAATGAAAGTTCATGAATTCGATTACAATCCCTCACAGTATAATGTACTGTAATGTATTACTGTACAATATACTGTAATGTATTATTGTAACATGTACTGTATTGTGTTATTGTACAATATACTGTATTGTATTATTGTATTATGTACTGTATTGTGTTATTGTATAATGTACTGTAATGTATTACTGTATAATATACTGTATTGTATTATTGCATAATGTACTGTAATGTATTACTGTACAATATACTGTAATGTATTATTGTAAAGTGTACTGTATTGTATTATTGTATAATGTGCTGTATTGTGTTATTGTATAATGTACTGTATTGTGTTATTGTATAATGTACTGTATTGTGTTATTGTATAATGTACTGTATTATGTTATTGTATAATGTACTGTATTGTGTTATTGTATAATGTACTGTATTGTGTTATCCATAAAGCAAGCATAGTACATGTAATTAAATAAGGATAAATGTTTTCCTTAAGACGCACGAGGCGAGACGCACCTCGGGCGTCCCTAATATAGTGGAGTTAGTGACCGCTAGTGACGCTAGTGACTAGTGGTCAGTGTGTGGCTATTGGCGCTAGTGACTAGTGGTCAGTGTGTGGCTAGTGACGCTAGTGGCTAGTGGTCGGTGTGTGGCTAGTGACGCTTCACTGATCACCAGCCACACACCGATCACTGCGATCACACTAGTGGTCGGTGTGTGGCTAGTGACGCCAGTGACTAGTGGTCGGTGTGTGGCTAGTGACGCTAGTGACTAGTGGTCGGTGTGTGGCTAGTGGCGCTAGTGACTAGTGGCTGGTGTGTGGCTGGTGACACTGAGTTACGTCACTACTTAACCCAACACAGGTCACTAGTGCAACTCCCAAAAGTTATTTTAACGTTATTTCAACGTAATTTATTCGTTTTTTCAGCGTTATTTCAACTTTATTTATCGTCATTTCAACTTTATATCTGCGTTATAACTACATTATTTTAACGTTATTTCAACGTATTATCGACGTTATATCATCGCTATATCGACGTTTATCGACGTTATTTCGACGTTATATTAATATATCAACGTTATATTAATATATCGAGGTTATGTCTACATTATTTTAATGTTATTTCAACGTTATTTTAGCGTTGTTTCAATATTATATCAACATTATATCGAAGCTATTTCAACGTCATGACGTCTCGTGGTCACTTGTGCTATTTTTAGTAGTTTCTTAACCTAACGTAGCTTGCTTCTATGTACACTTATTTTAATTTTATATTATATTTATTATATTATATTATATAATACTATCCCAGTGCTCTCTTATATTGTTGAATTTTGTTCTATTTATCCTATCCCGATAGGGATAACACTTTCTATAATGCTGTCCACTTTGGTATACATGTATGTAGTATGTATATGTTTACTTATCTGATTTAATACTTTCACACCTTAAACCCCAAAATAATCCCATCCCCAGTTTGGGGAGCACATCCTCAACCCTCTTCTAATTCTATTCATACTTTCACCTCTTCTATTAACCCCCAAAATAACCCCCTCTCGGTGAGAGGGGGTACTAAACTAACGCCCTCTACTAAACTTCCCTATTAACCAACCCCCCTCGCCCCCCGTAGCAGTCCACATCCGCCGGTTGGGGGGGCGCCAGAACTCCCTCCCCCTCGTCGGGGACCCCCCCGCCGTGAAGGGAGGCTCCGCCCTTCCCTCTGTTCCCGACGAGGGTCGAGGCTCGCCAACCAATGAGGAGACGGATGCCAGTCACGTGACCGAGAAGAGTGATGACGTCACGACTACGTCATCAGGCGCAGGTGCTTCGACCAATCACGACGATGCTGGTGGTGACGACACCGTGGTGGGCGGGGCCTCAGACACTGATATTCACATCACTGTTCACTGAGAACGCCTTGGAGCATCCGGCGCCCGGCGGTCAAAAAATGATTTATTTCTGAAAGATATTCAAAGGACTCATATTATTTTGAAAATAATTTTCGAGGAGACTCAAATTATTCTGAAAATGTTTCCATTATTCCGAGAAAAAGGTGACGTATTCTTATTTTTTTGGCAAAAATTCCTCTATTCTGCAAAGTAGAATTGAGGCAGTGAATTGAGTGTTCGAGACCGCAATAAGCTGTGGATGTTCGGCGATGCTATTGAGAATCGGCGACAGGCTCAAGGCCTAATAAACACTGAAACCGCTATTATTAGTAGTATTTAATGGGATTCGTCTCATGAAAAAGTTTGAGGGATCGGATTAGTAAAATTTCGGAAAGATTTTAACCGAAATAAAAGTATCCGTGATTTATCGCTTCAGAAATGCCTGATGCTGCCATAAGAAAACTGTCAACTTAGCTCACAAAATGCCCTATTAGTAGTAATTTTGTAATTTTAAGCGCAAAATTCAATTTTTCTTGGTCGTATACATCGAGAAGGACAAAAAATTTTAGGCTAACGTAGATTTTTACCTGCCAACGGTGTTGAAAAATGCCAACGTTTCGAAATTTGGCAGGAAAAGGTCTATCTGGCAACCCTGCTTGGCTGTAGCACAGATTTCGCTGCCTGATACTATAGGCCTAAAATTTCATTCCCTTGTCCAAAAATCAAATTAAGTTAGTGGCTAAAGGAGCAACGGCACACACTCAGAAAATTAAATGGATGATATTGTTCAAATAGTAATAAACTGCCCTACCCGCAGCACGAGCATAGAGTGGACCGAGCTCTGGTATGCATGTTTACTTGGCCAAACTGAGTCAAGATAACCCATTCGGGGGCGAAAATTGCATAGCTATTAGAATAAGTCCCACTTATTTCTTTAACTGTAGCGAGGTTTTTTCCTCTGATTCAGGCAGCGGTGCACGGCGCTAGCAACAACGTCACATGTATATAAATAGTTTACTTATATATTTTGTGCACAAATTCACGAGCATTTTCTTCAGAAAATATAGCGTTATTCATTTCCATGCTTTTTACACTTGCATGAGTGCGAAATGCCCCCTACTCCTCCCCCTTCCCATTTATACACTCGAAAGAATCAATGGGTCAAATTGTCGAAATAGTCACACACTTCCTACTCGTAACCGTACGCCATGTTGTCGGGTAAAATTGGGTTAGGATGACCTACAAGCGAGGCCAAAAGTGCATTACTACTTGACGAAATCTCATCCATTTCTGTGAGTGTACACAAAGTCATCATCACAATATAATAAAAGCAAAAACAATAATAAAAACATATATCATGAAAAAAATAATAATATTGATATATATGTATTGACAGTTGATCTTTTAGCCGCGTGGTTCTGAAAACAATCTTCTTGTTGTTGCTGCTGTTGTTTGTGTTTGCATCGTCGCTGTTGTAGTCTCAGCTTGTTGGAACATCTGATGTCTTTAGCCCCTTAGCGCCCAGCTGTACAAATATGTCGCCTTTCAAAATGACGTTTTTAGCGCAATTTCTTATTTATGGAAAAATGCACTGATTGTGCTCGCCATATGTCCGCCTCTGTGCCTGTCTGTCTGTCCGTCTGTCCGTCCGTCTGTCCGTCCGTCCGTGACCTCAAGTTTTCGTCGACGAGAAAATGCGCTCTCTTTTACTCACTGAGTACTGAGTAAAACACACGTACACAGTACTGAGTTATATTTTTTGTTTACTTATGAAGCATATTTGTTCAATAGGATAACTACATCGCCTCTATATATACTGTTCTAAAAATCGGTATTACTGGCATTTCAGGTACCGACCGTCACGTAAAAAACGCCGTCTCCCCGTTTTTTTTCTAATTTAACACTAGAAACCCAAAAATCATCAGAAAAAACGGCGATACGGTGATTTTTTCACGGGGCAGCCGTGCACAAAAAACGCCGGTGAGACCGGCGTTTTTTTCGAAAAGTGTAATTCCAGTCTGCGCTAAGACCAGGTGAAGATATATATCGCTTATCATATTCTTCAATGAATATCAGCAATGTTGTAGGGATATAATGTGATATTCTAATTTTGTTCACGATACAAAAGGTCCCTAATTGGTAAAGGGTTAAGGGGTCCTTAAAGGGTTAAGAGGTGACAGTCTCAGCTTGTGCATTGCAGAAACCTTTACAATAAACCAAAGACGTCGGAAAAACGTTGTAAAAACGTTTAATGAACGTTGTTTCAATTACACAACGATTAATTCAACGTCCGATGTCTGATGGATTGCTTCTATCACTAAGAAAAATTAATGTGCGACATTGTCCGATTAGTCACACACGTTCTTACCCGCAGCCCGAGCAGGGAGCTGACGTATATATAGTCTTTTGCCGTGCAAAGCAAACTGTGTCATGCAGGATGACCCGCACAAGGACAGAAAGTGCATTGCAATTAGGACAAAGTCTCGCTCATTTATCTGAGTGTAACCGTGACGTCATGAGTTCCAACAATACACAAGACGCAACTACTTAATTAATTCTCGTGTTTCCATACAGAAGCTGTGTGTTTATATGTGTAATTAGCAAGGTCTGTTCGTCTTTAAACACTGTTGTGTTAATATATCTATAACGAAGCCTGTACGTGTTTAATCGTATTATAGATTTAATATCTTTACATTATTGATGTTTTAAATTAAAAATTTTTAAATCTTGTCGAAAAAAAACGCTGTTTCTTGAAACCTGCTGCGCGCTCCCAGAAAATGAGGCGAGATTGTCCAATTTGTGATGTATGTGTCAGTAGTATTTGTGTAAGTGTGTCAGTATTTGAATAAAATGACTCATTCAATTTTGTGGGTGATGCGTGTTTTGTATGTTGTGATTACTTAAGCATTTCTTGAGCAATACTAAGTAATAAATTATTTACCTTAATATTTTTAGGTAATTATATATTATTTAGCAATTGCGGATACCTGCTGTGGTGGAACGTCACTGCAGCACTCAAATAAATGAATGTATGATTTGTCTTTCTTGCCCCTGTGTGGGTGAGCCATCCTGACACACTTAGCTCGGCAATGTGAACTGGGGCGGTTTTTTGTTTCGTTTTCAGTGAATGGGGCGGTTTTTTTGTTTAGTTTTCAGTAAATGGGGCGGTTTTTTTGTTTCGTTTTCGGTGAATGGGGCGTTTTTTTGTTTCGTTTTCAGTGAATGGGGCGGTTTTTTTGTTTCGTTTTCAGTGAATGGGGCGGTTTTTTTGTTTCGTTTTCGGTGAATGGGGCGTTTTTTTGTTTCGTTTTCAGTGAATGGGGCGGTTTTTTTGTTTCGTTTTCAGTGAATGGGGCGGTTTTTTTGTTTCGTTTTCGGTGAATGGGGCGTTTTTTTGTTTCGTTTTCAGTGAATGGGGCGGTTTTTTGTTTCGTTTTCAGTGAATGGGGCGGTTTTTAATCCGTTTTCAGTGAATGAGTTAATGTCAACTTTATACACTCATAAAAATGGATAGGTTCTATTGTTCAAATAGCGACACACTTTTAACGTGTTGCAATGATACGCCCATCTGCTGGACACAACTGGGTCAAGTTGACCAACACTGTGGTGAAAAGTTCATCGCTAATCGGACAAATTCTTACTGAATTCTTTGAGTGTTTACATTTTGAAAGGCCGTGACACTTAATTACGACTGTCGTAGACCGTCAACTCATAAGAATAAATGGGTAATATTGTCCAATTTTTGACTCGCTTTCTGGCCCACAGCACTAGCACCCAGCAGGCGCAGAGCACTGGTTCGCCCATTAGCCGGGCCAAGTTGTTTCAGGATGACCCACATAAATGCAAAAAGAGCGTCAAAATTTGGACGAAAACTCCCTCATCTCTCTGAGTGTAAAATCACCAGAGTTGTGTCAAGTTTGGGCATTAAGTTTTCAATAAGATAATTTAATTATATAACAAAAAGTTACTTTAACTATTGTAAGTTTAGGATAATTACGTTAAAATAAAAGAAGCTCTCGCTGCTCTATGTATATCCATTTAACTTTAAAAATTATCGTGTTTCTCTACAAAAATTGTAACGAATATATAAAATGAATAAATATAATCACATATATATATATATAATTATCAAATATATAACGAATTCTCAAGATTTGATATATTAACCTCACTTTATGGGGATGGGGGACTAGATTCAAATTTGAATTATTCAACTTCCGGATAATGTTTAGATTAATTAGAGTGGAATTGTAATGTGAGTTGATGGTTTGGGTTAGCCATGCTTCATTTCATGTAGGAATTTTTGTTTAATCTATTTAATTCCTGTAGGTTTTCTGCCAACTTGCGTTTTGTATTGTCAATTATTCGCTTTGAATTAAAAACATGCAAACAATGCAAGTGTAGAATATGTCACCTGATATGTCACCTGATATGTCACCTGATATGTCACCTGATATGTCACCTGACATGTCACCTGATATGTCACCTGACATGTCACCTGACATGTCACCTGACATGTCACCTGATATGTCACCTGACATGTCACGCGAGAGATCTTCTTACTTAACTTCATCTCTCTAACCTCTTATATCTACTCTTCTACATTCTATCCTTTATTTCTTATGCACTACCCGCAACCCCTTACCTCCACCCTATACCTTCCATCTCCAAACCTTTACCTTCCACTTCAAACCCTTTATACTTTAGACTTACCCCTTTACCTTCTACCTCCAACGCTTTTTATTTTACACTTAACCCTTTATCTCCATCCTTTCAACCTCCAATCCTTAATACCTTACACAGTTACACTTAACCCTTCACCCCAACCATTTATACTTTACTCTTAACCTTTTACCCAACCCTTTATGCTTACTCTTAACCTTTGCCTACACCCATTACCTTCTACCTTCAACCCGTTAAACTTTGTCAGGCGCAATATTAAGCGCCACCTGAGGACCGGGATTCGTTGACTAAGTTCTTGAGGGATGACTAAGTGACTGTCTAGAGAACTTCTCTTGATACGGGGTCGTAATACATGAGTGATACGATACAGATAAAGCCAAGAAGTCGACCGTTAGGTCGGAGCAGCTCCAACGCGAGTTGCATCGCGGCGTACGTACTCGTCCGCTTCTGAGGCCTTACTAAGGTTCCCAGCCCTTTTTACTACGTTTTTCTTAGCTCTCTTCCGTGTCCGTCTGTCTGTTTGTGATGATCAAATCTTGCAATCGATATTCCACCAACTTTCCCGCTAGCTAGCGCTCTGAAACTTTTAGGGAAGCTCAGCTCCCGATGACAATACAATAATCAATAATTTGTTGCACGTTTCCAGGCGTATTTATTACTATTATAAATAAATTAATTTTCGAAGTGGAAATTTGTTTTCCTTTAATCGATCGCAGCGCCATTCCCCCTAAAGCGGCGATTTTCAGAACTAACAACTGTATCAAAGTGTAGTGGTAGTGGAGTGAAACGACTATACTGTATGGACTTTATAAATATTTGTTTGAACCGTTGAAATAAATAAACCATAAGCTAAATTTATAAGTACTTAGAAAAGTAATGTTGTTCTTATTCTTTATAAAAAGGAAATTGAAATTTCGATTGCAAGATTTGATCAGCACAAGCATACAAACTAACATAAAACTAAAAAGTAGAAAATCAAATGTATAAAAAAAATTCTAAAGACCATATTTTTCATGTGGACTAAAAAGTAGAAAATAAATTTTCGGCAGCTACTGATCTCTGTTTGCTTTCATTCTCTTGGTCTTTTGTATTTCAGTTAAAATATTTTACAATATCTAAAACGAAAAACGTGGGGCGCATCTTCATTTAGGCATGCCTTTATTTCAATTTTGAATTCAACCACTATTTCGAATTTCACTATTCGTTACTCCATATACCTTTGATTTGATAGTGAGCTATTTAATGGTGAACTATTTAGATACTTAATGCATTTTCTTTTCGAAGAACAAGACAGCTGATTTATCAGAAGTCGCAAATGACAGCTCACGTGAATTGCTTGATAGAGAACGTAGGAAGGCCAACCTGGTCTGGTTTGGGATTCCTGAAAGTAACGCATCTGATGCGAAGGACCGAGTGATGGATGACTCGGCCTTTGTTGTAGACTGTTGCAGCAAGGTACTCAACACATCGATTGATGTTATATCTTGCAAGAGGCTACGCTCGAAGGATACTGCGGGCAACACCTTCAGACCTCTTCTGGTGACTGTAAAGGATTCTGCTCAGGTCTGGAGCGTGCTGAAAACAGCGAGAAAGCTTGGTGAATCCGCTGATTATAAGTCAGTTTTTGTAAAGAAAGATTCCACCCCCTTAGAGAGGGCGGTTTTTCGCAAGAAGTGGCAGGAGAGAATCAGGCGGAAAGGCACGGTTGTCTGCCTGAGGTTTGGCCCGCTTTCGGTATGGGGCGCACTTTGTGGGTGGGGGAGTGATCATTCTGGATTGGTGCCTGCGTGGAGTGGATGTGGCACCCTTTTTGAAGTGCTGGGTGACGCCCGCTGTGAAACTGGGGAGCCCGCCCTTTGGTAATTGAGATATGGTCATTTGATAATGCCTTTCATGCTTTCTGTGAAGAGAGCCTTTTGTTAAGTGGAGTGATGCTCTTCGTACAGTTTTAAGTATCTTTTCTTCTGATCAGTTCTCTAACCCCCAGTTCCCCTAGGCTTCGGCCGCCTAGGCTTCGGCCGCCTAGACTTCGGCCGAATAGTCACTACACTTGGCGCAAAGTTATTCTGGGCCTGCGTGGCCACTTGATCGAAATCATTTTGTGTCAGAACTTCGGACTTTATAGGCGCCTGAGAGTTTGAGAAGGGTAGGCCGAGCCGAGTCATGCCGAGCTAGCCCAGAGGCTGCGTACCCTTCGAACCCTGAGCCGAAGCAGACACCGATAAGCTGATTGACGTACTTCCCAGAGTCCTAGCCGGCCCTTATGCAGGGTCGTTCATGCCTCAAAATTTTGCTAGGGTAGTACCCCAATAAAGCCCTTGCCCCTTCAGGAGGCTCGTATGGTGCGCTGCAACGTCCTGAACATCACCAGCAACTACAGCCCTCACGTGGACGACACCGTCGCCCTCAACGCCAGGCTCGACCCCGCCTGCTGCTCCTGGATGAAGGTGGGGGTGAGGGTAGGGGAAAATGAGGGGTGAGGGAAGACATGGGATGTGGGCGAGGTGTGAAGGTAGGGGAAGGGGGGGGAGACTATGATGTAATGGAAGGAAAGAGATGAAGGGATTTATGTGACGGCTTGGTCATAAGTGTTTCAGGGTGATGAAGGTACAGGTTGATGTGTGAGAGGATGTAGGATGTTTGTGTCCTTAATTGGCGGCGAGGACGAGTTGCCTGCCGGGGCTGAGAGCGGCGCTCTAGCGTGACCTGGGACTGCTACGCCCCAAACACATGCTAAGAATACTTATATATATGTGATTGTACAATGTTTGTGTATGCATTATCGTAAAGTTTCTCTTTGTGTACCATGATGTTTGTACTGCATGTAACATGTATTATGATGTGTGTGTGTTGTGTAATATGGCGTGTTTACTGTATACTATGACGTCTGTACAATGTGCAGTGATGTATGTGCTATGATGTGCACCACAGATCCAGGACTGCGGGCTGGTGCTGGAGGAACAGCCCGGCAAGGTGATAGAGGCGCTGCTGCTGTTACTGCAGGGCCAGGGCTATGGTGGGTGCCGCCTTATTTATTGAAGCTTAATTCCCACCACGCATTTGACGGTGAAATTACGTTTATTTAACGTTGTTTTAACGTCATTTGCGTGGAGGCGCGTAATTGGGTATTGCATACATAAATAGGTGTAGTTTGGTCTTACTAATTCTTGTGTTTATTGGCTTGAAGAGTATTTATTTGTGCCGTTACTCTCGTATTGCATTATATTACAATACAATATTATATTACAATACATTACAATATTCATTCAATGTATAATAAAAGTCTTCTAAATGCAATTTTCTGCCGCTGTATTCATGTTTGGTGCGAAGCAAACATTGTTTAGAAATTTAAATACTGATTAGAAAAGTAGCGACTGATTAGTGATTTAACGACTGATGGAATATATATAGAGATTGATTAGAGATTTAAAGATTGATTAGAGATTTAGAATCTAATTAAAAATTTAGCTACTGATTGAGATTTAGCGACTGATTAGAGTCTTAGCGATTTTAAAGAGATTTGGTTTTTAATCTTATTAGTTAAACGACACGTGCCAGTTCCTGTAGTTAGCGACCGCGGTTTATTTGTGGGACGCTCGTGTGTTGCTGGTTTTTAACTAGCATGGCGACAAAAACAAGAGATTTTAGATAAGAGGATACATTCACATGAGGGTAGAGATTGATGAGGGTAGAGATTGATTAGGGTAGAAATTGATTAGGGTAGAAATTGATTAGGGTAGAAATTGATTAGGGTAGATATTGGTAGATTCAACTCGGAAGGTGCTTATGCACGGGGACAATAGCGGCGTCCACTAAAACTTCCTAATACTAACCATTATTATCCTAAAAATATTTGGTTGAGGGTCCGATTCAGCATCAAGCGCCGCCCAGGACTCGGGGTGTACGTAAATCAGCCGCTAATTTCCACTGCACGAGGCGCTGCTTTATGTGCAGCCTCTGGGCAACCTGCAAGCCTGGTATGACCATGGGCTTCGGTCAAATTTTTTCATACTCTCAAGACACACTTGTCATACTGACAGGACACACTCGTCATACTCTCAGGACACACTTGTCATACTCTAGATCTATGAACAAGGCACGAAATGGACAAGAATCGGCGACAGGCCACATCAGGCCTACACTTCAGAGCCGACATCACTATGTTATGTTATGTTATGTTAAATGTCTTAATATGCCTCTTAAATTGATTAGATATAGTACACGCGTTCATTTAAAATTCTCAAAATTTGATTCTTTTAAAATTTTCACATACCCTGACCTTGCGCTATTCATGATTCATATCTTTACTTGCTTGAATTACCTATACATTTCAAACTACCTATATTGGATGAAACATGATAAATCAATATACCAACAGTAAATAACAAAATTTGCTCAAATCAGATATATCAGCAATACACTTATCAAATGTTCAATGAACCATCATATTCATCTTATCAAGTAATCACCAAACAATTAAATACATATGCGCCCCACGTTTTTCGTTTTAGATGTTGTAAAATATTTTAACTGAAATACAAAAGACCAAGAGAATGAAAGCAAACAGAGATCAGTAGCTGCCGAAAAATTATTTTCTACTATATAGTCCACATGAAAAACGTGGTCTTTAAAAATTTTTTTTATACATTTTTATAGACCCACGGCTTCCACCCACTACTGAGGTCTTGGTCGCGTGATCTATAACGTGATGTCCATGCTGACTCAGGTCTAGTACTTTTCCATCAATCTTTATCACTTCTAGTGAATATTACGACTCAATTATAATGAATACAATTATAATTAGACGTCTGATTGACACCGGACACCTCCTCTCTTTCTAGAAGATCATCCGCGATCGTATGGACACAAAATCAAGAAAAGATCTTGTTCATAATCTCCGGTCTAAATCGTATCTCATACCTTAAATAAAGCTGTAAAAGTTGTAGAAATAATGGATTAACAAAAAAAAAAGATACACTGCAGTTCCTTCACTCAACAGCACAAAATACCGGAGGATGGCACTTTTAGAAGAAAAGAACAAGTCTATCTCCAATGCAATTTGGAAGAAGTCCCATCTGGGAATCTTGAAAACACCTTGTGGCATTTAAGTATTTAACGCTACGTCTCTAGGTGTTATATCAAACAAAATTATAAATCATTAAATTCATACGTCATCAGCGCAATCAGTGGTTGGTTATGATTTCAGATTCCTCATCTCATGCTCATTCATATTCATATCTTCAAATATCGAAATACTGAAAACATCATAAATCTTGAATTAGGATTATAAAATAAAACTATAAGGGTTATAGCGTTCACAGAATCATGAAATACAAATTGATCTTTGAATCTTCACCTCTGGAAAAACATTTTAAATTGAAACACCGAGTCACTTTAAGTAGATGCATTATGTTTGAATATATATGTCAAGTTACTTTACCTTGGCTATACCGTTGAGCTTCAATTAAGTCGCACAGAAAATTGCTTGTAGAAAATTCTGCATGTTCCACTCAATCATAAAATTATAATGATATGAACGCATCATAAATGTTAAGGTAAATCCATTAATATTTACAAGGTAATCGTACTCGCGTATTAAACACATTGAAATTATGCCGACAAGTGCTTCATAGCCTATAGATTTTCGCAAGAACTGGGAGGAAGGCTCCTAATCCATCTGCCAATAAAATTGGCCAGATTGCCTTTACTATCCAACTGAATATGATGAAATAAGTCTTGACTAAGAATACCATTAACTATGGGGTGGCGAAATTAGAAGCCAAATTGCATTTTCTTTCTTTCGTGCTTCATATCCTCTAGAAGAAACTTGAAACATCATTCCATATGATCGATCGCTCAATTAAAAACTTTGGCATTTAAGAAGCTTTTATAAATGAGTATACATTCATTTTTTGTTAAATCTCCCATTCATATGAACTAAGGATGAGTCTTAGTTTTACAACACTTCTCTTTAACTCCATTTCTTGTTTGTCTGTCTGTCTGTCTGCGCTGTCCGCTACAAATCTATAATCGAAATTTAACACACTTCTACTTATCCTATCGATCTGAAATTTTGCCCACTTGCGTAAAATTGGAGGCAATGCAAGAATCTAATGACAAAATAAATGATTTCAAAAATTATTATTTTTTTTTAATATTAAAATAATTGAAAAAATTATTTTGTCAGCTACAAATCTTATAACTGATATTTAACACACTTTTACCTGTCCAATTGACCTGAAATTTTGCACACTTGTGTGAAGTCGGAGGCAATGCATGAATCAATTGACAGAAAAAATTATATATTAAAATAAATTGAAAAATTACTTTTTTTAATATTCGTAAATAAAATTAGAAATTCATTGTACATCTGTAACATTGGGAACACTCGATTCTTTAGAAGTGTTGTCTTTAAAAAGTAATTTTTAAACGTATATTTATATTTTTAATATTTTCGATTTCGTTCGCGAATTTAACAGCTATATGCGATCCAAAAATTCCATGTGAGTTTAGTATCTTCTAAAGAACTGTGGAATTTGCGTGCGGATACACTGCTAACACAACAGACGAGTTACAGGAGTGTATACGCACGGCTTCAATTCGCACACTACACTTAGTATCGTTGTTGCGTGAAAAAAGTTTGGTATAACTATAATCTCGTTCTAATTTAATTTTACTTGGTATATAACACAAAAGTCATATGCAACAACTCACGAGCCGCCCCCAAACAGGTGCTAATGCGGCGTTCGTCAAGAAATAAATAAATAATATAATACTGATGAACTGTGTGGAAAAATTAGCGCATGTGGACGGTAACAGCGTTTTCCGATACTTTATTACTTTATTTTACTATGCAATAGATGATAATCGAGGGATTCGTACTTGCTAAAATTCAAGTAATCTAACGTAAGCTTCTTGACGGCTTGAAGATGACGTAACCTATTTCGGTAAGGATTTCTCCATAACTGTCAGTATTATAAACATCAGACTAAATATATATCTTGCACTTAATATATATCTTCCTACATCTTAGTGCTTCGGTGGAAAGTTTAAATTATCTTCAGTGGAAGAGCGCTGGAAGCGATAAATCTAATCAACGAGGCCTCGGTAATGTCTCCAATTGGCATGCCACTCATCACGGTGAGTGCCCCACCGGAGCATGCCACTCATCAAGGTGATGGGGTTGAAACGCAGAGACGCATGTCATGACGCCACTCATCAATTAGGAGACGTATGTGAATTTTTATAACAGAATAATTTTTGTAATTTGTGAAAATTGGAAGAGACAAACGAACTTTTTCCTACCAAGTTAGCAGTGAGTTGCTATGGTCTGTCCCAATATAGACAGACCATATGGTGGTGTGGTGCATTGATCAATATACCAATTGTGAAGAGAAACTGCCGTGCTTGCAAAGTATATGTATTTATATACCATTAAGACCGACAGTTTGAAGTGATCCACTGCTTTCAAGAAAACGACTTCTCCAGCAATAATAGACGAAAGAGACCTAAGTCGTGACCCGAACTCTAAAGTTTATTTATTTGAATGAATCTACGGGCCTAAGATGTCTGTTTTGCTCCATCCTCACCCAGCGTTATTACTTACAATGTATTTTGAAGTTTACGTATTTATTGTTTATTTATGTATAAATTTTGCAATTTTTTTATAGTTCAGCTACACTGCTTCGTCAACGAGGTCCCGGCGGAGCTCGCCCCTGTACGCGGCAGACTGAGATGGGAGTATAGCGAGTTGTTGGTTCGAACCCCGGCAAGCTTCGCTAAACAGTATAATTTTGATCACGACTTAATAACTATGAATGTATCAGCTCATAATCCTATACCGGATGCCCTAACAATCTACCCGCTAGTTAAATTCAATTGCGCTTGTTAATATGTAGTTGAATGTAGAGGTGGGCAGTAGCGCGCTACTTGTAGCGGCAGCTATATTAGGGGCCGCTACATTTTCAGTAGCGGAAGCGGTAGCGGTGCTACATTTAAGCAATTGTAGCGGTAGCGGTAGCGCCCGCTACATTTAGAGCATGTAGCGGTAGCGGTTGCGGCCGCTACATTTCAAAGTAGCGTTGCCCAGCTCTGGTTAAATGGTTAGGTAATCTTTAAAGCGCAGTATATATAGTATAGCGGCGTCAGCGTTGATTAGACCGTTAGACCTGTCGTCAATTATCAGTCATAGAACATTCACTGCTTGTTACGGTCTCGAACGCGCAACTCACTGCTTCAATTTTGCTTTGCCTAACCGCCTGGCTTAACCCGATTCTGACCAGAAACTGCCGCAGGTAGCAGGGATCGAACCCGCAACTCACTGCTCCAATCTTGGCACGCTGAACTGTAACCACCGGGAATGATAAATGAAAGTCATAATTAAAATAGTATATTTATTTAATCAGAATGAATTTAATAGTAGATGAATATCTGTGAAACATTTCTGAGTCTAATACAAATGTGTTGTTGATACTTAATCCTATACTAATACAAGTTTATATGAATTATCCAACGATATATTTCTTATTATTCGTAACTGGAAGACATTTATTGCGAATAATCCAATGCATATCTTACGAATTATATGAAGGAGTGAAAATGTTACCAAATTAGTGGCGGTCACTTGTAACTTTCGCCCATAGCGTAGCACATAACCGTACACTCAGAGGAGTGACAGGGTCATTGTCCAAATAGCAATGCTTTTGTGTGGGTCATATTGACCCAGTTTTGTAGGGCAGAAGGGCGCATCTGTGCTACTTGCAGAAAAATGTCTCTATTTGGACAATGTGACCATTCATATTACCTGAGTGAGAGCTTCAAGTGATAGAAAAAAATTGGTCACATATATGTCGTCAAAAATAGGACACACCTTCTTTAAATAACACTCATATGCCAATTTTCCGCAAAAAACTGTGTCAGGATGATCCACACACCAGCGCAAAACATGAATAGTTTTTAGCGCACTTTCTCATTTATGGAAAAAATGCACTATTGTGCTCGCCATGTCCGTCTGTCTGTCTGTCCGTCCGTCTGTCCGTCCGTCTGTCCGTGACCTCAAGTTTTCGTCGACGAGAAATGCGCTCTCTGTCACTCACTGCAGTGAGTACTGAGTTATATTTTTCAGATAGAGGCTCGCTCGGTTCTTCGAGTTTATGGCTGGAATAATCTCGCGTATATACTTTTTGCATTGCATGTCAGACCACAGGTTACAACAATGCTTGAGTGACACTACTTCCCTCAACTATATACTAAGTCTATTTCAGCAGCACTAGGCTTGTGATGAGCACTAGCTCATGTAAGCACTAACATAAGCAATAACAGTTACTAGTTTAATAATATATAAAATAAGAAAGCTTGCTTTAATTCGATAAACACAATAAAACGGCACTAAAACAGAATTAGTCAATGATAATTGCTTCAGTGGATCTAAATGTCCTGCATCAAGTAAATCAATATTGTACCTTCAATTTTGTGTTATTTTTGCTTAGTTCAGTGTTGTTTTTACCAGAATTGTGCACAAACGTACGCGTTACTGACGAAATAATGATTACGTGTCTCGCTATAACAGTGATACGACGTCGCAAGATTCGTTCACTCACGATCTCCACATCACTCACGATCTTCACATCACTCAGGATCTTCACATCACTCACGATCTTCACATCACTCACGATCTCCACATCACTCAGGATCTTCACACCACTCACGATCTTCACATCACTCACGATCTTCACATCACTCACGATCTCCACATCACTCAGGATCTCCACATCACTCACGATCTTCACATCACTCAGGATCTCCACATCACTCAGGATATTCACACCACACATCTCCACATCACTCACGATCTTCACATCACTCAGGATCTCCACATCACTCAGGATCTCCACATCACTCACGATCTCCACATCACTCACGATCTCCACATCACTCAGGATCTTCACATCACTCAGGATCACCGCAAGTGTCAGGGCTGTGGCCTCAGAGTTCGAACTTTGAGGCGTCGGTGAGGCAGAGCTGCTGGATGCGCTCGACCGTCAGCGGCAGAGCTAGTAAATAAATCAATTACTTTAAATTTATTACTTACTTACTGCACTAAAAATAAATAATTTTGATATAAAAGGTAAATAATTGCTTCATGAAAAGTCTATAATTTCTTCACAAAAAGTAAATCATTTCTTTATCAAATGGCAATAGTGACATTTCGGACCGGAGTCCCTAAATAGAAGTCACACTTCTTGGCTTATAGAGCCAAAAAGAAGCTATGTCAATGTACATGGCTATGAATGAGATACGCTTTTAGGCAAATACAAAACTCCTCTTCTCATTGAATTTATCTCGTGTCTGCCAAGATCAAGCCTTATTATTGTTGTTACTAAATTAATTGTAATTTATTGTATAGAACTCACGTATCTCGAACCAGCCGCGGGTGCCGGCGTCCGCCCTGGCGGCCGCGATGGCCTGGCGCAGCGCCCCCACCACCGCGTACGACATGCACAGCGGGGGCTCCCCCGTAGCTGGGGGCGGGTCTTATTAGTACTAATAGATATTGCAGTAGTATAAATATTGTATGTTAGTAGATATTGTTGTAGCATATCTATTGTACGCTATTAGATATTGTAGTATGGTTATAACAGCGCCACTACCACCGAGTACAACGAGCACAGCTGCGACTCACCCGTCGCTGGGCTGGCAGACAAAGTCTAATTGTACGATCATAGATATTTTAGTATCTGTATATTTTACCCTATTTCATAATGTATTGTACACGCAGGTCTAATGTATTATTTTATAATGAGTTCTGGGCAGCCTTAAACCATCATCCCGAGTCCCTGGGATCGTCCCCGCTCCTCCCCAGGGGACTTCACAGGTATCCTTCCTCTTGACTAAAACAGCGTGGGGTTTTTACTGGTATTTTCTATTTCATAACCTAACTTATTGTTGCTATTTTCGCACCAATATGTTACATATTTACGCTCCTTCACTTTCGCATCACAGGACCTCGTGACGCCCCAACTTTGAGCCTCAAGACACCGGGACTCCCACTTATGGACCGCAGGATTCCCTCCGCCACCTTTGGGCCACAAGACCCTGTGACTCCTCCACCTTTGCACTGCAGGGCCTCGTGGCTACCCCACCTTTGGACCACAAGATCCCTTCCGCCATCTTTGGACCGCAGAACCTGTGATTCGAACCTTTGTTCCGCCAGACCCCATGACTCGCGCCCTTTGAATCGCAAGACCCCGTGACACCCATATTCGGACCGCAAGACCCCGTGACTCCCCACCTTTGGACTGCAGGACCCCGTAGGGGTTGGGAACGTTAGAGAGGAGGGTCACCCGCAGGTCCTTGGGGATGTCGAGGGCTGTGTAGGGCTTGTACTCCTGAGTGGGGGACGATGGGGTTAATTCAACCCATAACCTGGAGGCTGCCGGATGTGTAGGTGGATCGAATGTATGCTCCAATGTTGTAAGTGTGAAATATGATCATATACCGTGAACACATGAATACTGTGATCAGATTTATATAGAAATACTTTGAAGAGACATGTATACTGTGTACAGATATATATACTGTTAACAATGAACATTCCATTGACCACATCACTCACACATATGAACACTGCACATGGTATGAACACATTCACTCACCTACGTGAACACGTTCACTCACCCACGTGAACACGTTCACTCACCCACGTGAACACGTTCACTCACCCACGTGAACACGTTCACTCACCCAC
>NW_025943482.1:197082-210393 GCF_000764305.2 Hyalella azteca | reverse complement strand
TTATGATAACTGTAACGCCGTGTTATGATAACTGTAACGCCGTATTATGATAACTGTAACGCCGCGTTATGATAACTATAACGCCGTATTATGATAACTGTAACGCCGTATTATGATAACTGTAACGCCGTATTATGATAACTGTAACGCCGCGTTATGATAACTATAACGCCGTATTATGATAACTGTAACGCCGCGCTATGATAACTATAACGCCGTGCATGTTATGATAAATGTAACGCCAACGTTATGAAGCTATGACATAATGGTTACAAAGTTGAAACTCTGGCTTTCTATCTACAACTGCTTCAACTCAAGCGCGTGCCGGGTGCTAGGAACTCACCACGTGCATGCCGGTGAGCACGTCGACCTCAACCTCAACACACGCTCCTCCCCAGATGGTGTATCCCTTGGGGAACTCTGACGTGTTGGGCCTGCGAGGAAGGAAAGCAAGCTTTAATTATCAAATAAGAAACAAGAATTCTGGAGCTATTGACAATAATAAGCGCGTCATATTTTGTCTGCTTAGAGTATCACACATGCAGTACAGACGCCGCAGCTCACCAATATCGTTCGCTGATGTCCACGTCGGCGAGGATGGCTTTCTTCACAAGCTCCGGCCACGTGATGGCGGGGTCCTGCGTCGCCTTGAAGGCGTCCAGACGCGCCTTGAGGCGTTCACAACACAGCTTCACGCCCTGTACGCAGAGAAGTGAGTCATGTACGCAGAGAAGTGAGTCACATGGTAAAAGTGATGAGTGAGTCACATACGCAGAGGTCTGAGTGAGTCACATACGCAGAGTTATAAGTGAGTCACATACGCAGAGATATGAGAGAGTCACGTACGCAGAGTTAAGAGAAAGTCACATACGCAGATTTAGAAAGGTAATATGGGCAGAGTTGTGAGTAGCTCATATACGCGCACACGTGTGGTTCGTCTCGAATTTTTGCTGAAGTGCTCAGTTTTGTTTTGTTCCATTTACGCGCATACGGAACGGATGATCGAACTCCTCAGATCCCTTAAAATCCCTTTCCATGAGTACTGCTGCTAGCTTTGGACCCCCGCGGTGGGAATAGTGGACGCGATCTAGCTAAAATTTTCGACTCTGATCAGCGGGACGCACAACACAAGCACACACCTCGACATTCTCTGCACAACCCAGTCCACCTTAACACTCTCTGCACAACACTACACTGCGTGTTGTAACGTACTTGGCAGACGAGATCAGAGCCGAACGAGCCCCCCGTGACGGTAGAGTTGGCGGTGGTCACGTTGCTCGTGGGCTTCACGATGAACTGCTGCATTGGCAGCCCCATAGTTGCCGCGGCCACCTGAACAGCCTGGTGGGGGAATTGTTTCTTTAGCGTGGAATAAGTGCAAGTATTTCTTTCTAGTGAGAGAGAGAGGTAGTGGAGGTACTTTTTCTCAGTGGAAAGGAAGTGTTAGAGGTATTCCTTTCGACAAATTATTAGTATATATGAGTATATACAATAAGAAGGCAACGCTCCTGTGGAGGAAGCTCGAAAAAACTTTTTAGAGCAGAGACTATTTCAGAAACAATTTTGTTAGCAACTGAATTAAAACGGTGCTTGTTTTACTTTTCGCTAACTAGGTTACTAAAATTACTAGCTCCATGCACACTAGCAAAAAGAAAGAGAAGTCACAATCTACAACAAAACTCATAACTACATGTATAAAAATTCTCTCCTTTAGCTTGTACTACCATGCCCATGATTAGATGCACTCAGACAAATGAATGGATCAAACTATCTAAATAGTAAACATTTTCTTGCCCACAGCAAGAGTAAACGTATAACAGAGAGTAAAAGTATCACCGATACGCCTTTTTGCCTTGTCAAACCGGATCAGGATGACCAACACTAGGGCAAAAGTGCATCACTATTTGCACAATGTCTCACGTAAATCTGTGGTTGTTTTGGGTCAGAGACCCAGGCCCTACCTTGCATTGCAATACCCGTGACTCTATGGGCACCAGACCCAGGCCCTACCTTGCATTGCAATACCCGTGACTCTATGGGCACCAGACACAGGCCATACCTTGCACTGCAATACCCGTGACTCTATGGGCACCAGACCCAGGCCCTACCTTGGTGTTCATGCCCTGGCCCATCTCAATGCCGCCGTGGCTGATGGCGATGGTGCCGTCCTGCTCGTAGATGGACACCAGGATGCCGTAGCGCAGGGGCGGGTAGTCGTATGGGTACTTCATGGGCGTCACCGCCAGGCCACGCTTGCGCCAACGGTTCTCCTGGGGATCGTCAAATATTCAATTCTTTGGTTTACCTTCATTTTTATATCAACAATCGGTTTAATGAATTTATTCCTTTGGAACGTTGATTATTTCAGGCAATATTAGAATTATGTCATAGATACGTGTCAAAAAATGTAAAAATATATTATGCCACGGTGTTTCAAAAGTGTACAAAAATTGTACTCGTAGGAATTTTGTTCAGTTTCAACTAATTTCACATGAGACCAGAAAGTTTTATTTAACTGGACAGCCGGAGGATAATTCCGAGAATCTCTCTTCAGGCGGTTGATAATATCACAGTTGACCGCAAAGGCATTACGAAGGGGATTAAAAATAGCCGCTTAAGAAGCTACCGGTATTGTTTCTAATAATTCAGAAACCAGAACAATCAAAATAACAGCCATGGACTCGGTCAAAACAAAGCTAAGATGGCTGCTAGTCTGTCTATCAAGGAACAATCCCAACTCACCCGGTTGAATTGCTCGACCTCCAGCTTGCGCTGCTCCAGCATTGCCTTCTCCTTTAGCACCGGCAGGATGGAGGTCTTGAAGACGTTCGGTCCTCCGTCGGCAGGCTGCTTCTCGTCCGCGATATTTAGGATGTTGATCTCCCGCACCTCCAGAGGATCCTTACCCAGCTCAGCAGCAACGTGATCCATGATGTTCTCTGCGAACGCGATGTACTCCACGTGCCCTATGGAAAGAATCTAACGTCACAAGAAGTTTTTACTCTACTTGTCCTGAAGACAGACTGATCGTCATCCGCTTCACTTTCAACCAAACCGATCTCTTTTCCCTGATCTTCCGCTGCTTCCCTTCCAACCAAACCGATCTCTCCTACCTGATCTTCCGCTGCTTCCCTTCCAACCTTCTCTCCTACCTGATCTTCCGCTGCTTCCCTTTCAACCTAACCGATCTCTTCTACCTGATCTTCCGCTGCTTCCCTTCCAACCTAACCGATCTCTTCCACTTGCTTGCCTTTTCGTCACTAATTCATATCTCTCCCTCTGCTTCTTGTAATCTATCGGAGTTGTTTTACATCATTCACAAGACACACGCCACTCGCTCAACCTGGCCATCATCCTACCACACCCACCAGGAGTGCGGCACCAGGTGTTGGCCGCCGTGTCCAGAATGGCGTTTTGGGGAGAAATGGTCCATGATGGACTGAAGTAGACGTTGGTGGCGATATTGCTGGCCATCACGGCCGTAGACTCATTTGGCACGTGGCCAACCCCTGAGTAGACCTCCATAGCCACGGCCTCCAGCCTCCCTGTGTCTGAGAATCCCACCTGAGAAGATAGGTCGTGAGGTTGTAAACGGGTATCGATATTATTCGATAACAATATGCGATTGCATGTAAACCAAATGTCGTTATTGATAAACGATTCAACAACATCTACGACTATCAGATATCTACGTTTAAAAAATAATTCAAATAAAATCAATGAAGTGGCATGTGATAAAGGCTGAATATATATCAGGATTATGCAGTTGGAATATAATCATAAATAATGTAGGTAAAGGCGTAGAAGAGAATACACGTGTAAGCGACGTGTAAATCGAGAATACAGACGGTCGGTAGTGACGTCATCCTTGCAGTGATAGATGGCTTCTGCAAAGTAATCTTTCGTCCCTTTTTATTAGGGATTTCAGCCCTTGATATGCAAAGGAAAGGAATTTAATTAAGGAGCTCCTTCATAGATTCTGCTCTCAGGACGTGGACACTTACAAAAATGCGAATGGTTTGTCAGTGCAATTACAGTTGAATGTCAGCATTGAAATACGAGCCCAATTTACCCGTAACTTTTAGCGGCTGAAAACGATTTAGATTTCAGTCACAATAGGAGGCGTAGAAGGATTCAGTACCTCGTAGGAGGCGTAGTAAGGCTCCCGCCAGCCGATGGAAGACATGTTAGTGCGCAGGTCCTGGAAGAGGCGCACGGGGCGGCGCAGCTTAGCGGCGGCGACCGCCACGGCGCAGGCGCTCAGATTGCAGCGCGACACCTTGTGGCCGAAGCCCCCGCCCAGGCGCCGCACGGTCAGGTTGAGGCTGGTGATGATGATGATGAGCGTTAGTAATGATTATGTAGAGCGAAGGTTCCCAGTAATGATGAGCTTTAATAATGATTATGAAGAGCGAAGGTTCCAAGTAATGATGAGCGTTTATAATGATTATGAAGAGCGAAGGTTCCCAGTAATGATGAGCGTTAATAATGATTATGTAGAGCGAAGGTTCCAAGTAATGATGAGCGTTAATAATGATTATGAAGAGCGAAGGTTCCCAGTAATGATGAACGTTAATAATGATTATGAAGAGCGAAGGTTCCCAGTATGATGAGCGTTTATAATGATTATGAAGAGCGAAGGTTCCCAGTCACGATAAGCGAACACGGCCGACAACAATAGTGGCTCGGTCAACAATCACCTCGCAGTCCCCCCATGCATGCACCTGCTGACCGAAGACCCAACCAATCATCTCTCAGTCCTCCACCTGTTGACCGGGTATCCAACCAATGACCTCTCATATGAGCCAATCAAAACCTCTCAGTCCTTCACCTGTTAACCTAGGACCCAACCAATCACCTCTTAGTCCCCCACTTTTTTGGACAGGTAGCCAACCAAACATCTCTCAGTCTTCACCTGTTAGACGGATGCCCATCCCATCACCACTCAGTCTCCCACCTGTTGACCGGGTAGCCAACCAATTATTTATTAGTCCCCCAACTGTTGGCAGGGGACCCAACCAATCACCTCTCAGTCCCCCAACTGTTTCCCCGGGGAACCAACCAATCACCTCAGTCACCCACCTGTTGTTGTGATTCCGCGGTCTCAATTTTGCAGGAGACCCCCCTCACCCACCTGTTGGCCGGGACGTTGAGCACCTCAGCGACCACCTTCTGCGTCTCTTGCATGAACTGCGTCGTGGCGATGACGTCATAACCGTCCTCCAGGGGCATCACCCGCGCCGTCATTAGCTCCATGGTGAAGTGGTACTGCGAGGGCACCTCCATCTTGCCCTTCACCCTATGCGACGCCTTCTCCATCAGCCCTTCGGTACGTAGGCATTACTCATCGTCAATGATATTCGTAACTGAAAGCCTAATTGCTGAATGACCTCCACTGGACAAAGAGATAACCTTTTTTCTATACGGATAAGCCAACCGTCGTCGATGCTACAAGTATCTCAATTAAAACCGGTTGACACTCGTGTGCTACAGTAGACAATGGGTTAACAAGAGGGTTACGGCAGAACCAGTTTGGGCCCCTAATGAGTGATACTAGACAAAGCCTTGCATGGTGAACAATGTTAGAACTTTGACTCCATACCAGCTATGCACCCTGCCCAATAAAATGAACAATAGTCAATGCTTAAATTGACGTCATGAATAAAGGGAGGGTTTAGCACCTTTACCATCCTGGTCCCCGAAGACGACAGACGAGGCAGGCTTGCCGTCCCACCCGATAGGGAGCTCGAGGCGGTCCTTCTTGATGGCCTCCTGGATGGACACGACAGGCTTCTTGATGTCCGAATACGTGACTTTGACGAGCTTTGTAGCGGCCTCTGCCGTGGCCCGATCCCGGGCCACAATAAGCCCGAGGGGCTGTCCGTGATAGAGGGTCCGGTCTACAGCGAACACCTACAGACATAAATATACTATATATCAGACTGAGGGGCTGCCCGTGGTAGAGAGTCTAACCAACGTTAGAAATTGACGAGAAACATTGTGTCAGATCACTGAAGTGAAGCAGTCCTAGTTAACGAATAGACGAAAATATTCGGAACGAAAATTCGAACGAATTTTCTTTGCATTTATCTCATAAAAGTTTCGAGCCTCGAGTTTAACTGGACAAAAGTCCAGTCTTAATAAAATATGTCACTGTTACTCTTAGTTATTATAATTTTACCTAATAACAATATAACATTATTACATGATTTACAGCTTAACAATGGTCATCACACTCACTGGGTCAGGCTTGACGGGACCGAACATATCCATGGCGAAGTAAGAGTTCTTCCCAGGAATGTCTGCCGCAGTCACGAAGTCCACCACACCAGGCACCGCCTGGCACACATCCAATGTCCATATTAAGATTATATATAATAATATGTTTATGTCAACTTTTGAGGAAGTATCCTCGGAAAAATCCCTGTAAGGATACTATAACGGTAGGATACATGTGGGCACTTGACTGAAAAAAATAGAAGTGTTCTTATAATGTTTGACGGTCGCCACAAGTTGACACGAGTGGAATAAGGTTGAAATAACCAGAAAATGGGTACTCATGTTGGAAATCGTAATATCATTTTTATTTAACCTTAAGCGTAATTAATGGACGAACTAATGATATTTCCATAGATATTCAGCCCTGTAATGGTATTCTTATAGATCTTCAGTCCGGGCCTACATAGTCCATAGTTTTAAAAACGCCTTCTATTTTTAAAGTGCGTCGTAAAACACTGCCTTCCAGCACTCATTTCAACTCTACCCTCACTTTAGCTAACGCATGGCTGCTGTCCCCATCACCTGCCCCACCAAATGTCCCATCACCAGCTCCCCACCCATCCCCCGCCCCTCAGTTCCCCAGTATCTGCCCCTCACCAGCTCCACCAGCAGTGGCCCCCTTCTCAAGTCCCCCCATCAACCACACCCTCATCCCAGCATGCGGCCCCACCACTTACCCCATCACCCGTCCTTCCCCAGTTCCCTATCAACCACCTCTCACCAGTTCCCCATCACCCTTCCCTCACGAGTTCCCCCATCACCCTTCCCTCATTAGTTCCCCATCACCCACCCCGTCTTGAGCCCCCATCCATGACCTCCCATCACCCTCACCAGAGCCTGGGTGGCGTCGACGCTGTCTATGGCGGCGCAGGCTTGCGTCGCCTGAACAAAATATGCGTGCAGTTCACCGGCCGCCAGGGGCACGTCATCCGCAAACTGAGCTTCCCCTGGAGATATAAAGTGGCATGACTATAAGCAAATATTGTAGAAATTAATACAATATTATAACATGACAATGTATATCCTAATACGATATTATATTGTACTAAAGTGATGTATATACTTAGATAGATATCATTCCAGTAGATGCGGGAGTACCATCATGATTGAAATTCCAGAATTTAGACAACCATAAATTTCAACAGAACCTATCTGTTTCAAATTTACCCCATTACCCCCGGTACGCAAAATTATAACATTGGTGTACATCACCGATGTACCCGAATTACTGAACATAAGAGTACTCCAAAGTCTCCCGACCCCAGCGTATTCTCGCCCAGCACCCCGACGTACGAGCCATGCAGGCAGTGCCCCGATACGCCAATGCACCCCAATAAACCCCCTCAGTACCCTGACGTACCCGCGACCTGCACAAGAGACTCGATCTTGGGCAGGGGCTGCCCGACGGGCCACGTGTCGGGGGTCTCGTCGAAACTCTGCTGCCCCGACGACAGCCCGCGCACGATCTTGTCTCCCGCCGAGCGCACGCGGGGGCTGCCTCCCACCACCCCCACCACCATCTGCGTCAAAAATTGCACAAATTCCAGGGGAATTATGACACTAATACTGTCTAATCCAAGGGGGTAGCATACGTAACAGGGAACTAACACCTACATGTCTACGCAAAGTAGGCCGCAAGTGAGGGCAAAACTAACCACACTACCGCCTACGCCAAGTAGATAAAAAGAGTTACATGGGCCTAACGTTTCCAAAGCTTGCGTGCGTTAATAAACAAGAGTTATAAATAACTAACACCTCCACAGTTTGCGTCATGCGGGAAAAATTCTCATGAAATTAGCACTTCCTCCTCCCTAGTCAAGTTGATAAAAGAGATGGTGGCTATATCAAAATCCTGTAAAAACCATCAGCTGCTCAGCGCATTCGATGAGGACATCTAGCCGACCATAATTCATCGGGAAGAAATAATCAGAGTCCAGGACTGAGACGTGTTACTGACCCAAAGATATGGTAAGACTTGAGCGAAACCCTGCCATTCCCCCACGATGAGATACTGATTTTGTCAATAAAGACAGGATACATCAACCTGTTAAAGGAGGTCCTGTTGATATGGGGTCAGGGGACAATACACAAAGGACATGAGGATGAAGCGTGGATGAATATCCCACCTTGTAGAAGAGGCACTGCACCAGGGAGCGCCTGTACTCCGGGGACCCTTGGTGGGGGTCTGGGTGAGGCGTGGCCTCCTCGGCCAAGAGGCGCGCGGCCTCCCGCACGACGCTGACGTCAGACAACCGCTTGCCGATGAGGTAGCGCTCCGTGTTGCTGGCTGACACCTGCGGCAGGAGGGAACACTTTAGTGCTGACACCTGCGGCAGGAGGGAATACTTTAGTGCTGACACCTGTGGCAGGAGGGAACACTTTAGTGCTGACACCTGTGGCAGGAGGGAACACTTTAGTGCTGACACCTGCGGCAGGAGGGAACACTTTAGTGCTGACACCTGCCTCTGCATTGAACATTCACGTGGTCTGAACCTCAGCTCCTAGGGGTGAGGTTGTCAGACCAGACTGTCTGCCTCCGTCAGCGCTGACTGAATGCTACGACCAGCCAAGGTGAATCAGTTGAGATACATTTCTTCAATATTATAAAATATATTGTAGCAAACAACAAGACCCACACAACAAGTCCCACACAACAAGTCCCACACAACAAGTCCCACTCAAGTCCCACACAACAACCCCCACACCCCACCACTCACGAAGTGTTCCCCCAGTCCCCCAAACAGGAGGCGGGGAGCCTCCTTCACAGTCAGGTCGTCCCCCAGCAGGAGGCGGAGGGCGGCGTTGACGTAGGCGTGGGCGTTGACGGCGCGCGGGGTGATCTTGTAGGAGCGCACGCGGGTGCCCGCGGGCAGCGGGGGCAGCAGCATCGCAACGATCACCTTCCCCCGCAGGTCCAGCTGGGGGACCTCCAGCACTGGGTGCTGCTCCGGCTGCTGCGTCGCCGCGTTCGCTGCCACCCGACGTTTTAGTTTTAATTATATTTTATAAATCCAATCAACGTTTCTAGTTGTAGTTATATTGTAGAAATCCACTCAAAGTTTTGATTTATTATTATATTTATATTTATTATTTTATTTATTTATTTATTTTATTTGTTATATTATTAAAGATATTCTAATATATGCCGCAATGATACTATCTTGGGATGCTGCTCCAAGCGTCGTTACGTTCGACTATTTATTTTATAGACTCACCCACGAGCATGTGACTCACCCACGAGCATGTGACTCACCCACGAGCATGTGACTCACCCACGAGCATGTGACTCACCCACGAGCATGTGACTCACCCACGAGATGTGACTCACCCACGAGCATGTGACTCACCCACGAGTGTGACTCACCCACGAGCATGTGACTCACCCACGAGCATGTGACTCACCCACGAGTGTGACTCACCAACGAGTATGTGACTCACTCACGAGCATGTGACTCACCCACGAGTGTGTGACTCACCCACGAGTGTGTGACTCACCCACGAGCATGACTCACCCACGAGCATGACTCACCCACGAGCATGACTCACCCACGAGCATGACTCACCCACGAGCATGACTCACCCACGAGCATGACTCACCCACGAGCATGACTCACCCACGAGCATGACTCACCCACGAGCATGACTCACCCACGAGCATGACTCACCCACGAGCATGACTCACCCACGAGCATGACTCACCCACGAGTGTGACTCACCCACGAGCATGACTCACCCACAAGTATGACTCACCCACGAGTATGACTCACCCACGAGTGTGACTCACCCACGAGCATGACTCACCCACGAGTATGACTCACCCACGAGTGTGACTCACCCACGAGTGTGACTCACCCACGAGTATGACTCACCCACGAGTGTGACTCACCCACGAGTATGACTCACCCACGAGTATGACTCACCCACGAGTGTGACTCACCCACGAGTATGACTCACCCACGAGTATGACTCACCCACGAGTATGACTCACCCACGAGTATGACTCACCCACGAGTATGACTCACCCACGAGTATGACTCACCCACGAGTATCTGGGCATCAATGGCGGCGAGGGTGAGGAACACGTCGGACGGGAAGTTCTTGTGTCGGTTCTTCATGGCGAGGTTGCCCGCCCACGACCCGTTCTGCAGGACCATTATCGTTGTAATTTAATCATTAATGAGAATTATAATTACCATTTATTTAATTTTCATTTAATTTCATTAATTTCAATCATTACTTGTAATTATAATTACCATTAATGATCATTAGGTAATGATCATTAGGTGATGATCATTAGGTGATGATCATTAGGTGATGATCATTAGGTGATGATCATTAGGTGATGATCATTAGGTAATGATCACTAGGTAATGATCACTACTAGGTAATGATCACTAGGTAATGATCACTAGGTAATGATCACTAGGTAATGATCACTAGGTTATGATCATTAGGTGATGATCATTAGGTAATGATCTTTACCTTTAATTCATTTATTATACCATACATATTGTTCACGATCGGATACGAGTTGGTGAATGAACTATAAAGCCTGGATCGGATGTCAAAGAATCGTTTTACATTATTTGCATGGTTTTATTTATTTCTTTATAAGGTTTAATATTATTTCTTTGTAAGGTTTAAGCTGACAGGGATGAAGCGAGGCTTTCATTTTGCCGCGTATAGTGATTATATTTCAGAAAACGAAATATTTTATCTACATAAAAAATTATACAACTGCAAGATTTTGTTGATCATATCAACATATAAATGCAATCGTGTCCGTTATTGTTTTAAGTTATTTACTTAATGATTTCATTACCAAGTTTGATGTCTTCGTAGTTTTTACCAAATATATCAATGGGATAATTTCTGTTTAGAATTTGCCTAAACACATTTCGTTGGACGTACGATTCAGATTTGACAATTTTCAGAATTATAGAACATATTGGAATATAATGGAATATAATGGAATATAAGGGAATATAAGTGAATATAATGGAATATCAAGGAATATAATGGAATATGGGAATATAATGGAATATAATGGAATATAATGGAATATAATGGAATATAATAGAATATAATGGAATATAATGGAATATAATGGAATATAATGGAATACAAGGGAATATAATGAAATATAATGTCATGACTCACGTTCCTGACGGCGAGGTTGGCCACGACCTGCCAGTGGTCGGCCATCTCCTTCAGGTGGCCGTAGCCCGCCACGGCCTTAGGGCCTTCACACACCGACCTGCCATCAGGTTACATCAAAATTTATTAGATTTTGAATAAATTTTTTGCAGGAATTTTTAGGAATTTCTCCTGTTCGCTAAATTAAAGTTAATTAAAGTTTTTTAAATTTAATTACTGACACCGACCTGGCCATTAGGTTCCAGCGTAATTTATTAGATTTAAAAAAATTTTTTTTGCAAGAATTTTTTGGAATTTTTCTTATACGTTAAATTATTATGAATATTTCGATAGATTTTAAAAAATTTTGCTTGCACGGCAAAATATTATTGGAATGTCAATAGATTTTAGAGCAATTCCTGACCAATTTAGAGCAAGTGTAGGTGGACAAAAATATAAGGTTGATTAAATTTACTATAGAAATTTAATTTTATCAATTTAATTTTGAATATCAATCTTAGTTTTTTATCAATCTAACTTCGGATAAAAAGTGTGGTCAATAAAATCTTCATATTAAACCTTCACTGTATACACTGTATTATCATACACTTAATTGGCATATAGTTCATTTATCACACTAATTTACTACAATCAACTCTATTAATTTCCCTATTAATTAATAATAATAGTAACTATTCATTACACTAAGACACAATAATCCTATTCAACATCTCCTCTTTCAACTCTCTGGTTTCTCATAGCATAAACTACACATTTAGTCAATGAAACAAACGTCTTCACTCCATTCTCAATAGTAAACAAAATATACTCATATATACTCATGCAAATGAAAATATATCTCCGTTCCATCCTCAATAAACAAACGACATTCTTTACTCTATTAAAAAGAGTATAAAGCTACTCACCTGAAGACATTTTTCACTCCATCCTCAATAAACAAAATATACTCATCAGTCAACTAAAATCATGTCTCCACTCAATCCTCAATGAACAAACAATACTCTTTACTCTATAAAAATTATATAAAGCTCCTGACCTGAAGACATCACAATGAAAATAATATACTCTTTACTCATTTAAAAATGATATAAAGATACCTGAAGACATCACAATGAAAAAATATATTCTTTGCTCTATTAAAAAGAGTATAAAGAGACCTGAAGACATCGATGCACTGGTTGAGGGAGAGCCGCGCCCCCAGTTTGATGGGAGACTCTGCTATGTTGACCTGCTGCATCTCCGGCACCTGCGCTAGACTGATGAACATCGTGTACGGTCCGTCGTTCTTGAACACGCCTAGTTGCCGGGTGTAAATTATAATTTCTTTTATAGTGATAATAATATATAAAAATTATCCTAAAGTATGTCAAACACACTTGGTCTCCATGCACATATTTTATTTGTAATATAAAAATGTAAGTAAAAACAAATGAATCTAAGTACTGTGTGAGATGCCTGGGGACCGAGCGTATATTACAATTTATAATATACTTATTGTAAACATTTATGATTAAAAAAACGCGTCTGAACAGAATGATCAACTAAAGTCCCTTAAGACGAGAAGATGCACAGAATTAAGCGAATTACGTTCACAATGGATATTCACAATTACAGATACTGTGTTAAATTAACCTTAAAGAATTAGACTTGTTGTGGTTCGAAGAAAGAAAAAGGAGCGAATATGACTAGCATTAATTCTAATATACCTTTTCTTGATTATTATTGTTCTCTTATATTAGTCATCCTGATGTATATTAGATCAAAAAATATAACTCAGTACTCACTGCAGTGAGTGACAGAGAGCGCATTTTCTCGTCGACGAAAACTTGAGGTCACGGACGGACGGACAGACGGACAGACAGACAGACGGACAGA